>NC_034011.1:6333713-6338130 GCF_000346465.2 Prunus persica
GAATACCTAAATTAAATCTAACTGATAAACGAGTAAATTTGTAGAGATTGTTGTTTTGAAGGTTTATGAAACAAACAAGAAATTAATCAAGGCAATTAAGAATTAAAACGTTGACTTTTAAATATTGAAAAAGAATGATGTCTAGGGTTTTGGAATCAACCACAAGCAATCCAAGTTAGACGTCAATGCATTTAACAGATTCTTTCGATTCTTTAGATGATAATTCCCGTATCTAAGTCCTCTTTAGGCACTCAGACCATAGTTTTCCTTAAGTGTAAGACTCTTTTCTAGTTCAGACAAAGATCATATACCCAATCCTGCAATCTATCCTAGTTAAGGCACAAATTTAACAAGTTGGATTCATTACGTTCTAGAAAACGAGAGAACCAAGCAAACCATTATTCTTCGTCAAGCAATAATGTAATTCACCACAGTTAATCACAAGAAGCTAATTGAATTATATTGTGAGTTCTGCCTCAAATTCATCTTCTAATTTACTAGATGCAAAGCCGTAAGGTGATCAGTCAAAGAACTTAAACAAATAGCACAATTAAAATAGTGATTAAACATTCATCTAAAAAAAATTTAGCATCCATTAAATAACATTAGAAATCATAACTATTAATGCTCGGGCGTCATGCTCGCCCTAGAGAACAATTTAGTTACTTATGTTCAAAGAAAACATAATTGAAAAATTAGAAAACATAAAATAGAACTTATGGATTATGACGATGCTCGAGAACTTGACGATGGCAGCGACTCTTTGACTCTCCTTCAAATTCCAGCATAAGAGAACCCTGTTTTCTAGTCTTCTTTAAATAAGGAACAATTCCTCTTTTGACTTGGTAACTATGTTTTCCTAGTTTGGCTTCAATTGTCTTTGATGAGTTGGCATCCAAAATCCTACTTAATATAGGATCAGACTTGAAAAACGAAAACAAATTCAGTAGACAATCACTGAAAAATGGAAACATATTTGGTGGAGTACCACAGAAAAACAAAAATATATTTGGTGAACAGCTACTAAAAAACAGAATCAAATTCGGTGGACTACCATCGAAACAAGGTAACGATTTCAGTGGTAACCCACCGAAAGTAAAATTAATTTTCATACAAACCAGGTTCAATTTCGGTGGACTACCACTGAAACAATGTAACCATTTCGGTGGTAACCCACTGAAAGTTCAATCCAGATTCATAAAACCAGGTTCGAACCATCCACCCACAAAGTTGAAATCAAAATTTAAAATAGAACTTTGGCTTTTCAAAAGTGAATCAAACCTAGGCTTAATCAACCAGGTGGGTTACTTTCGGTGGGTTGCTCGATGGGTTTACGATGTGACTTCATCAACCAGGTAAGTCGTTTCTGGCTTTTCCATTGGAGTTTGTTGTGATGGGGGTTTTCAAAGGGGTTAGGGTTTGTTGGGATGGCTCTGTTTGGATGGGGTGTGCGATGAAGATTGTTGAAATATGATGCGGTGTGCGATGGGATGTGTTTGCAAGAGGAGATAATTTTCGATGGGGTGAGGCTTGAGATGGGATGGGGTGGGGTTTGATATGAGATGGGGTGTGTCTGAAAGAGAAAGGGGGTTTTGATGGGTGGTGTATGATATGGGATGGGGTTTACACAATAGGTTAGGGAATGAGGTTTATGAGGGCAATTTAGGAAGAAAAATGAGGTATAGTAAGTAATTTTAAATTCTATTAAAATTCAGTGGGGTGTAAAGAAAATGTTGAGTGCAAAGAGCAAATAATGGGGTTCACATAGAATTTCCCTAAGACCTACATTCACCATTGTTTCCACAAGATACTTCTAGAAGGCCTTGCTCCTCAATTAGATTGGGTTAATATTTAGAGAGTAATGCTACTCTTTCCACATTTGTATACCACATTCTCATTTCACCTAATATGGCATTTGAAGTGGATAGCCACATCAATTAAAAGTGTCAATAAATTATAAAAGAAAAGAAAATGTTAAATTAATTTTAATTGATGTGACCGTCCACCTCATTTGCCACATAAGGTGGTATGGGAATGTGGTATACAAATGTGGTAATAGTATATTATTCATATTTAAATATATTAAGATCATCACATCACTAATAAAGAAAGAGTTTTTTTTTATTTAAACCCCATACTTTTCTTTGTTCACCCCAATACTTAAATCATTAAGCTTTTAAGTTTTATTATTGTGTAAAAAGACAAAAAAGAACATCCAACTTATTATTGTGTTTAAACCCCATACTTTTCTTTGGTTGTTGATTGCTCAAATTAAGAACATAATTCACTGCTATCAACAACAAAAAAACAAAAACCACTGCCTGCAAAGTCCCGGCAATCATCAAGCTCTCTCATGATTGCTCTTCATTTGTCATTCATGAAGACATAAGGATACCCACTTGTAATTCTATTGCCATCCTCAGTAGTTGGTTCAGTATTTCTTCAAGTTTTGGTTACATTTTCCTTTTCTTTGGGGTTCTTATCATCTGGGTTCTTGGTGATTGTTAATTGTATTTGTGCAAATGGGTTTTTAGAGGTTACGTTAAGTATTTATTTTATTTTTTCTTGTTGCATTAGTTTTTATTTTATTTATGTTCTTAAGGATTCTAGTAATTACTAACTTAGGTGCTTAAATTCATAGTGTTAATTATGCAATTTGTTTTCATTTGGTTCTGGACGACTGAGATAAAAATTTATGGCTTGAGCCTAGTGTGGCTGTGGAAATTGATGGAACCCTAAGAAAAGAATTAGGAGAGCCGTTTCAGAAGAGATGGACGAAGAAAAGACTGAGGTGCCTAAAACTCCTGCCGCACCAAACACCAGGAGAAGGGCTCCGGCTGCTTCTGTTTGACATAACACCACATAGAAGGAGAAAGTAGGGTGTGAGGTTGTTGAGTTTTTTTTAAATTATTTTTTCTCATTGGTGTGTATTTAGGGGTAGTTTGGGAAGATAGTGGGGTTTACTTAGAAATTGTGAAAATTTGAAATAAATATTAGGGTGAACTTAAAATATGGGGTGAACAAAGAGAAGTGCGAGGTTTAAATAGAAAAACTCTAAAGAAATACTTCCAAAAACCTAATGGCCTTCAGGTAATATAATATTTTTTGTTTCTAAGTTTTCTTGTTATTTCAAAGGTTCCTGCTCCTTTTGTGACCTTTTTGTTTATACAATGATAACTATATACTATCCTAATTTAGAGTGATGAGGATCAAACTCAAGTGTAAAGGCCGAGTGCACTCCTTTTACAACTTTTACGCACTAATTCATAAAATAATTTGGATGAGTGACAAGTTATACTTTAGAGTATAGTATTTAATAAACATATGCGAACCCCTCTTCTCTTCCTCCTTTCACCTCTTTACCTATTTTCAGAGATAAAAAGTTTTCCCCATTTGTCTTAGTTTTGTTATGATTTTCATCCAACCATTATAGGCGGCTGCGGCTCAGCGTCGGATTTTCACCTGCACTTCGGCTTCGGATCTCCACCACCATCTTTTTTTACAATTTCTTTATGTTTGGAATAAGTTGCAGAGACTCTTTGAGTTCTTTGTGTAGTTTTCACCTCTCCTTTTGTGAGAGTTTTTCATCTCTCATTTGTGAGAGTTTTATTTGTATTGTTAAGACTTGGTTTTTTCAAGTTTTATCTCTTTTTAATTATTCTAAGTTTGCAATCTTAGTTGGGATGCCTATGCCAGAGTTTCTTCGATCCTACCTGATTGTTAGTGGAGATACGTCATATTGTCTTAATTTTGATATTAGACCGCTTCGTTATTGTAATGACCCTTTTATAGCTAGTTTGTATTGGCCCTTTGTGGCTAGTGACTTCTTTGACTGAATTATGAATGCAATCATAGAATTTCTCAACCAAAAAAAAAAAAAAAAAAAAAACCACATATACTACAAGCACATAAAGCTACAACAAAGATCTGATAGGGATGCAATTTTATTAATAGAACATAGATCGGATATTGGTACCGAATACTAAACTACAATACCTAGTACTACATATTAATACCCGATACCGGGCAATCTTTTCTCCTTGCATTATTTTTCCCAAAGTCCAAAGTCCTCGAAACATGCCCCATTTTTAAACCCCATATTGTGATTGACTGCGATTGGTTCAGTGGTCCTAGTGCCATAATTTTCATCAAAACATTGCCCTACCGGTTTATGAAAGAAACAATCCATCGATGATGATCCATTTGCACCATTGAAATTCCATGAATTGGACACCAGAGACAAAGAATGAATCTTGCCACTGACATTGTTATTGTTTTTCCTGCTGTCATCTGCCATGGACCAATCGAGTTGGGGAGTTTGATATCCTGAGTATAAGACCAGCTCCCCCGACTGAATTTCAATATAATGAGACACGTTATTGCGATTGCGAAACTTTTGAGCTTCATTCCTCACGTA
>NC_034011.1:6338230-6456905 GCF_000346465.2 Prunus persica
ATGTACTACATGTAAAAAAAGAATAAAATATTTTATTTAAAAAAAATATATTTAAAAAAATGACTTTGTTCTCTCTTCTCCCTCTCCCGCTTCCTCTCTGTACCCACCTTTGGCCGCCCAAACAACCACCCAACTACGACACACACCCACCCTACCCACAAACCCACACCAACAGAAAAAATATTCTTTTGTTTCCAAAGTCCAAATTTAGCCCAACACATTTCTTAATTGAGGAACTAGGGAAGAGTACATCTACATATTGCACAATTAGAACACAACCAACTATGAACAGCAAAGCCAACATAAGAAAATAAAGCAGCATGAAGTTTAGGATCAAGTGGGTTTGTGGGTTTGTGGGTAGGTGTGGGTGTGTGTCGTGGGTGGTGGTTGTTTGGGCGGCGAGGGGTCGGTTACAGAGAGAGAAAGAGGGAGAGAGAAAAATATCTTATTTGTTAAATTTTTTTTAAATAATTTTTTTTTTTTTACACATGGCATTTACTTGGCATACATTTCAATAAACTAGTGGGACCCATTGGTGCCATGTCAATAGTTTTAACAGAGGTAATGGTAGGGGCAAAGTGAAACACCAAACCTTGATCACTCTGGGTCATTTTAACTTTCAGTGGGTAAAGTGAGATTTGACAATAGTTTTAGAGGGCACTACAGTAAATAAGCCTTTAATTTTTAATTTTTAATTTTTAATTAATATTTTATAAAAATAGGGTAAAGTGACACAAATATGTGTGAAAAATAGGATAAAGCGAGACAAAATGAATTTCAAGAGGGAAAAGTGAGACTCAACTACACTATCAAGGGATATATCAAAAAATAAGCCATAAGCAAATTGGAAACTGCTTCATTCATCACATATACAGAGAAAGGAATTCTATTGCAGATGCACTTGCTAACCCCCCCCAAAATCTAAAAATTATTACCGTTGGTGGTACATGCACAAAAGTGAAAAGTTCATGTGGAATTTGTGTATTTTTTTTATCCTTCATTTCATTTGTCCCAACCTCCAACATATCAGACGGTTGCGAAGACTAACTCTTTTGATTATTATTTTGTCAAAGTTAGGAAGGGGATATCATACACACATTGCCAAGGTGCCGAGAGAGTTCGAATCTAAGACCATTAGTCTACAAGTCAAAACCCTTTTTTACTGAACTAGACCCTATTGATGTTAACTCTTTGGATTATCGCTATAACAGTTTTGATTTCTTTCTAAATAAGAATAATTAGTATGTACTAAAATATTCAACTCATTATGATGTTTGAAGAGACGGTAACCATAAACAACGTAGCTCATCAGTTAACTCAATTTGCTATGGGAGGACTATAATCTCTTCTTCTGTTTTTCTATTTTTCTATGAGATTATCATTAGGGAAAAATTCAGGATTTCAAAATAGAATGGCCTAGATTTACCCTACAGGTGACCTGTTAGATTTTGAGTTGGGTTAAACCTTAAAAACCTATATACTAACTATAAATCCCCAAAAAAAAGAAGAAAAAACCTCACCTTGGCTAAAGCCTAGGTTAGACACCTTAATGGTTTGTCCCTAATTATCATCTTCCAATAATTTGAACACCAAATCTTAGGATGAAAAGGACAATGCTTCCCACACTTTCCCTAAAGGAGACATTCTTCATTCTTAGAAATCATAGACACATATGTAAAATAATTCATTTAAAAAATAAAAATAAAATTGTATGCACACATGTTAAATTGTGATAGAAGAAAAATAGAAGTTCTTACTTACAAGGGAATGAGAGTAAATATATTTTGGATGCAAAACCCCACTTCTTGTGTTTGTACATATATGGACTCATAGAGTGATGTCAGTTGCAAACATGAGATTTGCCGGCTAGACATGTGAATGTGAAGTAAGATCAAGGGAGGAAATTTTACAGGGTGGGCTAATATTTTTTTGGGCTAACGACATTTCAGACCTTAGGGGTGTGGGGTCATTTTCAACATGGATCACAAGATTTCACTTTCATCAATTTACACCCCCAACATTATTAAAAATAACCAATTTACACCCCAACATTATTAAAAATAACCAATTTACACCCTCCGTTAAGTTGACTGTTTGATGAGATGTTAACTAATGTCGTGGATATCTCCTTTTCCAATTCTCTATGTATACCTCCTCTTCTTAGTCTCCATGTAAGAATGCATTTTTAACATTGAATTGATGTAGTAGCAAATATTGATTTTCATTTAGAGATAATAGGACTATGCTGCTGTTGATCTTAGTTACTAGGGCAAAGGTCTCTTGTTAGTCCTCCCATACTTCTTTGTATACCTCTTCACCACCAATTTGGCTTTATATATTTTAATGGATACATCCGCTTTCAGTTTCATAGTATAGATCCACCTGCTTCCTACCATCTTCTTTCTAAGAGGTAGAAGCACGAGCTCCGATGTGCATTCTTCTGGAGAGCTCGCATTTCCTCATTCATGGCTTCTTTCCACTTTGAGTCTTCTAGTTGCTCAGTCACACTACATGGGACATAGGTATCGACCAATTGCTTCACCAAATATACATGTGACGTTAATAATCTATTTAAAGATATATAATTATTTATGCGATGTTTTCCTTTGGCTTTAGAATTTGCTTCATGTTGTAGTTGAGGTATTTTGTGATTCTTCCTCTTTGGAAGTTGGTATATAGAGATATCTGCATCCCTTATGTGTTCTGAAATCAAATCATCATGATGTATTGCATTAGTATTATCAGTTTCAGGGGAAGATATTACCTAAATGACATCCTCAACAAATTATTGGTGTGGTACTATAGCTAATGGTGAGTTCCTCCTCCTAATTTTGGCAGAACGGAGGCGACTAGCCGTTTTTATGCCGAGACTCCTGTTTGTGCAAATAATCTCACGGGAGAATATTCGCTTCTAGATCCTTCAACCTTCGATCTTCCTTCTCTCTCTTCCTCTATTCCTGTAAAAAAAGACTGGAGTAAATAGACCACACCCGGGGGGTGTTGGCCAAAGGCCCTCCGATGCCTAAGTTAGTTCGAGTGTTTGTAAGAAAACAATAGCTAAGCAAAGGGTAGGAGTTTTATGTAGGGTGTAAACCGGGTGGCCGGAGCTGTGTGTGGTGGCTGGAGCCGTGTGGAGAAAATATGGAGATTGGAGAGGGAGAGAGGGTTTCGGGTATTTTTCTCGGGTATAAGGAGTAGGTTTTCTGAAGTACCTTGAATGATGAATGAGATCGTCTATTTATAGGAGCCTCGAGGCTAGGGTTTCGTAGGGATCGAGTTGGCTTTGATAATATCCGAATTAAATATATTATCTCTTAAGAAGATAATATCTGAATTAAATGATATTATCTTCTCTTTATTAGGATAATATCTTAATTAATAATATTATCTCTTTACATAAAGATAAGATCATATTAATTAAGATATTTATCCCAATTAATTAATTAGCCAGATAAACTGGTTTAATTAATTAATTTAAGAGATAATCTTCTTTTCCACGTGACGTGCCCTGATTGGAGACGAAAATATATGCTCCCACAAATGCCCCCAGCTTCTGCATGGCGCTTGTGTGGCATGTAGGAGATGAAATTATTTTTTTCGGGCTCTCCAACTGTATCTGGGCTTTATTATGTAAGTTGGACTCCTTCGCAGATCGGATTCCCAATTGGTGTAGGCTTCTGACTGTTGTTGGAGTTGGATTCCCAGTAGGAATGAGTTTGTGATTCCTTCTTGACCCGGGTTGTCCAACCTGTATAAATACACGGCTTCTCCTCACTCTTTCTCACATCGCAAACTTAACTTCTCTACTTTCTAGCTTGAGAAAGATCTTGGAGAATTTTGTACTGCTTGTGAAGAGAGGAGTTGCCGTGCATCCCAAAGTAAGTCGAGCATGTAAATTTTTTCTTCATCTTCCCTTTTTCGCGGTGAGGACCAGCTGGGTAGGACTAGGCTGGTTGTCCTCATGACTGGCCGTCAAAGACGATTGGAGCAGCGGTGGCCGCTAGTGGCTTCCGAGCGACAATCAGGAGGAAGTTAGTGGACTGCCCCTTGCTGAGAATGTCGAGAGATGGAAGCAGGATGGTCCGAACCCTGATGATTTGCCTGCTGCACAAAAGGAGTGCTCTGCTGAATCCCCCACAAAGAGGAAGGCTAATGTTAAGTCTTCGAGAACTCAAGCTACTTCTTTATGGGCGAGGAATATGTCTCCATTGAGTAAGAAACCAAAGCTTCCTTCTGCTGAGAAGACCCAAGTATGAGCTATTCCCGCGTCATCTGTCAAGGTCAAACATCTTGTTGGTGTAGATAGTAAGAAGATTGGTAGTATGCGCAACATTAGGGATGTTCCCCTTAAGCCTCTTGCTGATGAGTTTGGAGATCATGATCTGCTCCGCGAAATAGTTCGTGTGCGATCTAGCTCACCAGTTGAGAAGCAAAGAGGTGCATATGCTCATCTCCAAAGTTCAGGTTGTCTACATCAGTCGAAGAGTGGAAGTCGATCTGGGTGGTCTGCTCATTTATCCAACCATCATGTTTCAGCTGTTGAGTCACGAGAAGTCAAGCGTGGAGTGGATTCGTCGTCATTAATTCCTTTGGAGGTGAGGATGGCGGCGGCCAAGAAGGCGAGAGAGTTATCTGCCCGGGCGAAAGGTTCTTCTGCAACATCAGCGGCTGATCCAAAGGTGGACAAGCCTAGCCCTACAGGAGATGCGGGCGTGTCTAATCTGCTCAAGACGCACTTTCTATCAAGTCCATCCGCTTGCGCTGAGCTGGTTGATCAAGTCCGTCAGGCTGGTGATCTCGGTACTTTTTCAAGTCTTTGGAAAAACAAAGAGAAGCAACATTTCATCTACTTCAAAAAGGAGTGGTTTTTGCTGCGGAGACCATCCGGAACTCGTCGTCTGCTGTTGCCCCCTCTTCTGCTCAGCTTAGTGAGTTGGAGAAGAAGAATGCTGAGCTGGCTAGCAAGCTTTCTGCCGAGCAGACTCGTTATGAGAAAAAGACGTCTGATTTGCGGGAGATGATATCTGAGCTGAAGAGTTCCCTTACTGAGAAAGATTCCGAGCTTAGCTCTTCTGCTGTTGACTTGGCAAGTCGAAAAGATGCTTATTTCGGCCTTAAGCGCAAGAATGCCGACATCTCTCATAGTTATGACAAGCTTTTGGCTAGATTTCACGCCTATCATAAGTCTGCTGAAGAATCCAAGTCCGAAGCTGTCATGGATGCGTACAAGTTGGGCTACTTGGACTACACAATTAGATATGATCCCTTCTATGCCATTGGAGATGAAGACATTGAGATGCTCTATCCTGACTTGCCCCCTGAGCAAGGTGAGGAGGCTAATGCTGCGAACACCGAAGGAGCTGAAGAGCAGGTGGCTGAAGAGGCAGTAGCTGAAGAAGATGGAGCAGAGGGTGATGCAACTGATGAGGCGGTGGCAGACGTCATAGATCATGCATGTGGAGCTGCTGAGAGCGTGGCTGATCAGGTGGACGCTGAAGAGGCTGCAGATCAGGGGTCTCCTGCTGGCGTTTCGGAGTAGACGAAGACTTCTTTATTTCTTTTCAGCTTTTGTAGTCTGCTTTTTGTTTAGAATAATTGGTCTTGTTTTGACATCTTCTTTTTGTTTGAACTTGGCCGGTTGGTCGCTTTGCTATGAAAATTTCAGTCTTTATTTTTTCAACTTCAATTTGCACATTGTCTTGTGAACTGTTTGAGTAACCGGTTAGTGTCCTGCTGTGTATTTTCCTTGGGATTTCGGCAAAAGCCAGGGTCCCCCTTGAGGGACTCCGGGCGTATTCTGCATTTTTCCAGAAAACGCTTTAAGACTCTTCTGGTCGTTGCCCTGCGTCTCCCTTAGGACGCTGCTTATGGACAACTGTCTGACTATCCTGCCCTCTTTAGGAAACGGATAGGAACCTGGATATCTCTCTTAGGAAATTCCTGGCGCACCCTGCAACCCCCTTAGGATGCTGCTTTGTGGGCTGTGTCTCCCGAATGACGCTTTTGGTCGTCGCCCTACGTCTCCCTTAGGACGCTTTTTATGGACAACTTATTTGACTATCCTGCCTCTCTTAGGAAACAGATAGGAACCTGGATATTTTCCGCAGGAAGCATGGTTACCCCCTTTTAAGAAACTCCTGGCGCACCCTGCGTCTCCCTTAGGACGCTGTTTTGTAGGCTGCGTCTCCCGAATGACGCTTTTGGTCGTCGCCCTGCGTCTCCCTTAGGACGCTTTTTATGGCAACTGTTTGGCTATCTTGCCCCCTTAGAAAAAGGATAGGAACCTGGATACCTCCCTTAGAAAATTCCTGGCGCACCCTGCGTATCCCTTAGGACGCTTATTTGTGGGCTGCGTCTCCCGAAGGACGCTTTTGGTCGTCGCCCTGCGTATCCCTTAGGACGCTTTTTATTGGCAACTATTTGGCTATCATGCCTCCCTTAGGAAACGGATAGGAACATGGATACCTCCCTTAGGAAATTCCTGGCGCACCCTGCGTCTCCCTTAGGACGCTTATTTGCGAGCTGCGTCTCCCGAAGGACGCTTCTAGTTGTCGCCCTGCGTCTCCCGAAGGACGCTACTTATGGGCAACTGTTTTTTGTTGTGGCACATTCTGGAATTTGCAGTAGTTGCTTCTCTTTTTCAGAAATGCGCAGTACTCAGTCGTCTGCTGGGGACTGAGCAGGCAGGAGGAAGCGTCATGGATAGTATCTTTGGAGGTGGTAGGCGTTCTATTGTCGCGGAATCTCCTTCCGTTCCATGGTGTCAAGCGTATAGCTTCCTCTGCCCCCGGACCTGCTGATTATGTAAGGGCCTTCCCAATTGGGTTTCATCTTTTTAGATACTTGTCTTTGTGCAGTGATGAAGGCCTTTCTTAGGACAAGGTCGCCTGGTTGAAATTGTCTGATCTTGGCTCTTTTGTCGTAGTAAGACTTCAACCGCTGTTGATAGGAGGCGACTCGGATAATGGCCTTCTCACGCTCACCTTCAAGTAAGTTAGGGTTGAGTCTCATCTGCTCGGAGTTCTGCTTAACACTGCCCACTTCGATGCCTATAGAGGGGACAGTGATGTGAGGAGGAATGATCGCTTCAGTTCCATAGGCGAGGGAAAACGGGGTTTCGCCAGTTGATCTTCGCATGGTAGTGCGATAAGCTCATAGTACGCCAGGGAGCTCATCTACCTATTTTTCTTCGGCGCCTTCTAATCTCTTCTTTAGACAGTCCAATATTATTTTATTGGATGCCTCGGCCTGGCTGTTGCCTTAAGGATATCTTGGGGTAGATAGATGCTGCTTGATGCCATACTTTTTGAAGAAGGCAGTGATCTGCTTGCCGATGAATTGCGAGCCATTGTCGGTAACTAGTGATTGTGGGCAGCCAAACCGACAGATAATGTTTCTCCAGATAAATCATTCCACATCATCTTCTTTAGTAGAGGATAGAGCTTCGGCCTCGATCCATTTAGTAAAGTAATCAGTGGCGACGATCATCATTTCTTTCTTGGCATGTGCCGTTGGCATGGGGCCTACTAAGTCGATGGCCCATTGCATGAAAGGCCACGGACTGTTCTGCGGATGGTAGATTTCGACAGGCAGATTAGGAACTAGTTTATACCGTTGGCAGCGATCACATCTTTTGACATATTCAGTGGAGTCAAGGCGCATAGTAGGCCAGAAATAGGCTACGTTTAGAGCCTTCTGGGCGAGTGACCTGCCCCTAGAGTGGTTGCCACACTAGCCATCATGAATTTTGCAGAGGACCTCAAGTGTTTGAGGGTACTTTATGCAAGTGAGATGAGGGCCGGAGTATGATCTGCGAATGAGCTTGTCGCCCTGCATGTAATATCTCGCGGATTTCTGTTGGACCTTCCTAGCTTCGGACTTATCCGTTGGCAGATTTAATTCACTAAGTAGTCGATTATGGGGTCTTGCCAGTTGAGGTCTTCATCGATCTGCATTGAGTCGATTGGCTCTATTTCTTTGATGCTTGGTCGGTCAAGGTGTTCGACTGGGATGGAGCGTCTGAACTGGCTGTCCAGCGCTGATCCTAGGCTCACGCATCTGCATGAGTGTTCTCTGCCCGTGGGACTTGTTGGATGGTGAAAGTAGGAAATTCTTTCAAAAGTCCTTGGACTTTCGAGGTACTGGATCATTCTTGGATGCTTTGCCATGTACTCGCCTGAGGCTTGATTCGTGATCAGTTGGGAGTCTGAGTAGATGGCTAATCTCTTGATAGTCAGTTCTTTTGCTAGGCGCAGTCCTGCGAGCAATGCCTCATATTCTGCCTCGTTGTTTGAAGCAGAAAATCCTAGTGTGATGGTTTGTTCTAACAGGGTTCCGTCTGGGGTGATTATGACAACGCCTGCCCCTGCTCATTTGTGATTTGATGCTCCGTCTACATGCAATTGCCACATGTTGTTAGGTAGGTTTCTCGGTGGGGGAAGTGTCGTCTGCTTTTTCCTTGCTTTTTGTGACCATCTTCTCTTCTTCGGCTGTCAGAGTAAACTCTACAACAAAATATGCTAAAGCTTGGGCTTTTATAGCAGTCTTCGGCCGGTAGAAGAGGTCGTATTGACTGAGTTCGATAGCCCATTTCATGAGTCGCTAAGAAGCGTCGAGGCTGTGGAGGATCGATCTCAAAGGAAATTCTGTTTAAATAATGATATTATCTCTTTAAATAAAGATAATATCATATTAATTAAGATTTTTATCCCAATTAATTAATTAGCCAGATAAACTGATTTAATTAATTAATTTAAGAGATAATCTTCTTTTCCACGTGGCATGCCCTGATTGGAGACGAAAATATATGCTCCCACAACTTCGATTGTGTAGAAACATGTAAGGGCAACCAGTCACCTCCCCAACCGATGTGTCATTTTTATGGTGAGACTCTGGGTGTACATAAAAAAGTGGGGGCGACCAGTTGTTTTGTGGAGGCGATCGGTGGGTTTGATGTCGAGACTCTTCATAGGTGTAAAATTCCATAATTCCATAAGGGATCGGTCAGCTAAGGGAAGTGACCAGTTGTTTCGTTCTAGATTCTCCTCATGTGTGTCTAAAAAATACATTTCAGGTTCTTAGAACACTATATCCATGAAGGTATATACCTTTTGACTTGGGGATGATAACATCAGTAGCTTTTCAGATGGGGGCATAGCCAATGAAAGTATTTTTCTGCTCAAGGATCCAATTTGCTTCGTTTGTGATCATGTAGGTGCACAAAAACAACACAGCCGAAAACCCATGGTTTAAAGGTTGGGGTAAGAGGTATTTGATGATGGTGTTGAAAGGTTTGGAGAGGATTTTAAAAATTTAGGATACTTAAGAGAATCTGATTAATAAGGTAATCTGCAAAGAGGATGACCTCTCCCCAAAATGACTGAGGCAAGTTGGCATCAAAGAGAGAAACACAAACCACTTCAAGGACATGTATATTTTTGCGCTTCTCTAACCCATTTTGTTGGGGAGTATATGGGTATGAGCGTTGATGTATGATGACAAGATCTTGAAGAAACTTGTGTAGATCATGATTGAGAAATTCTCAGCCATTATCACAACGTAGAGTCTGAATATATTTGCAAGAAATTGGGTTTCCACCATTTTGTGGAACTATTGAAACTTGAGACCTACTTCCTCTTTGGTTTTGAGAAGGGAAATTCAGGTCATCTGAGTGCAATCATCTATGAACCTTACAAACCATCGAGCCCCAACCGGAGTGGCAATTTTAATAGGCCCCCAAACATCTGAGTGAATAAGGGAAAAATGAACCTAACTTTTATTTAAATTGAAACATCAATCTTGGCCAGTTCACAAATGTCACACTTAAAAACTGAAACATCAATCTTTGAGAATAATGATGGAAATAACTTCTGTAAATAACCAAACGAAGCATGTCTGAGGCGCTTATGCCAAAACCATACTTAATCTGTCTGTTTCTCAACACTGTCTCAACCCATCTTGAAAGTTTGACCAACTTTTCTTTCATTGTCTGACGCCAAGTCCAAGTAATAGAGTTTGCCCTTCCTAGTACCATAACCAATTGTCTTGCTGCTGAGGATATCCTGGAAAACGCAATGAGTTGGCCAAAAGGTTACAGTACAGTCCAAAGTCGTAGTAGTGTGAGCAATCTATAATAGATTATGGTTCAAGAACAGAACAATCAACATAGAATCCAAATTGAGTGCCTTAAAGAGAGATAGAGAACCTTTCTGGAGGGTTGGGATTTCATTAGCATTAGACACCACTGACTGAGGAGATGGTATATGAGAGATAATTTATCTAGAATCGAATGTTATATGGTCAGTCGCTCCTGAGCCAATGACTCATGTATGTTTTGTAGATGAAGTATTTAAAACATACCTTTGGTACATGTTGTGGCTATAGAGGCAGTTGCTGAAGCCAGTGTAGCCAAAACAAGACTTAAAAGATATGTTTCTGAAGATGTGTGGAGTAATTTGCTCATATTCTTTCGAGGAGCTTTAGAATGGTCCCACCAATCACCGTACCTAATCAACTAGTAACAGCGAGCACATGTACGTTTGTATCCTTTACAGTGGGTGCGCTTCTTCTTTGGACGAGATCCCAAGGCCTTATTATGAGAAGATCCACCTGTAGAAGTGTGCGACCACTTTTGACATTGCACCACCATGGCAGATGTTTCTTGAGCACCATTCATAGACATTCTTTGTTGAGCATTTCTATGAACATAAGCAAAAAGTGTTATCAAGGTCCAGTTTCAGATCTTTATGCTGTATTTCCCCTCAAACTTGATCAAACTCAAGGTCAATGCCTACAAGGAAATGGTGGATGGGGAGACGATCAATTTTTATTTGCGTGCAGTAAAGTCGGCGACACAGTGCATGAAGATAGGACTCTGATGGTCAATTTCTTGAAAGATTCCCTACAACTGGCTGTAGTATGTATGAACGGGTGCACCATTTTGCTTGATAGTGAATGCCCATTTGTTCCAATAAAAAATGTAAGATTCATCTATGCCATCATAGTAGGTCTTTTTGACAGCATCCTATATTTCTTTGGCGGTAATTAGCCGGATGAAACGACCCATTAATTCGGGAGTCATGGATTCGATTAGCCATCCCTTGACCCGAAAGTTCTCCGTACACCGTTTGTGGTAGGTTGGAGATGTCTCAACAGGTTTTAGAATGGCACTGATTAGGTATCCCAATTTTTTCACGTGCAACGATCTGCATCTTCCTGACTTGAGACGATATCGCATAGTTGGTCTCATTCCTAATGACTCGGGTAGGGCGACCGCTTTGATGCGATGCTAAGAATAAGAATATAGTTTGAATGTTTGGATGATTGTATTCTTCTGCGTAAGGAGGAATATATGGGTTTACAAGTGTGCTTTACAAAGAAATAGATACATGAATCAAATTGGAGAATATCTCTTAATTGGACAAGAATTGTCTACTATACTGAAAATGAAATAAATCACCAAATGAATTGAGGAAATAAATCTCAGTGATTTGTTAGGTTAACTCACATCAACATATTTAACCATATACTGCTATCACATAAAGATAAGAGAGAAATCAAATTTTATTGCTTGTTACGAAGCTACAACAAAGATCCGTTTTGGGATGCAATTTTTAATAGTACAACATAGATCCGATAGTGGTATTGAGTACCAATTTACAAAACCCAGTTCTACATACTAATTCCCGATATCGGACAATCATTTTTCCCTTGCATGATTATTTCCCAAAGTCCAAAGTCCTCCAAGCATGCTCCATTATTTTTGTGGTGGACTGTCGCGAATGGTTCAGTGATACTAGTGCCATAATTTTCATCAAAACATTGCCCTACTGGTTCATGAAAGAAACAATCCATCAATGATGATCCATTGCTTGATATTGCAGATATTATCGGAGGCTCGAAATCACCAGCAAGATGATTACCAAATGAATTAACATGATCTTGGCCGCCTGCAGCTTTTGAGTAATTTGACATTAACATGCTTTCCCAGGCTCTCAATATGTCGAGGCATTGCGGTGCGTTTTGTCCAAATAATTGATCAGTCGGCCGAAAGTCCTTATTATGACCTAATAATATTGATGAGGCAGCAGAAATATCATTATTGTTATAAGGATGATAAGCTTGTTTGTGTAATTCTGAATCTCTCACAAATCTGGCTTCTGCTTGAAGCCTGGCACTTTCCCACTGAGCTATGTGGTTGAGGTTTGAGCCGGTCTTTGGGTCATCAGTTGAACCATTGGCGAAGCCAAAGATGGTAGTCTTAGGCTTGTGGGTTACAGGGTCATAGCCTTTCAAGGCCAGTCGTTTCTTGAGACGAGAGTGCCAGTAGTTCTTGACCTCATTGTCTGTTCTCTTTGGTAAGTGCGCAGTAATAGCCGACCACCTAGCTCATATACGTGGAACACAATATCAGTATCATAATTAAAGTGAGTTATTTTATAAAATAAAAACAAAATATCCAAAAATATCCTAACAAAAGAGCAGTACATCCCAAACATACATATAATGTGTACACATATGCATATAGAAGTGTTATGTATAATATATAGAGATTGTTTGGTACAGTTCAAATTTCTCATATAACTGGTACTTAATCGATATTATATTCTTGATTATAGATTAGTGTACGATATTAGGTAATGTGAGTTGATACAGTATGTAATAGTTACACCTCGGGTTAAATAGTGGAGCCATAAATTCATAGAAAGCTCCATGACATCAGTTGGGGTCACAAATTTTACTGGGTTGAGGTCCAAAAAGCAACAAATATACATATATATAAGTAAAAATATTTTAAGATAAAAAAATAGGAGAGGGGGCATGGGTGCACCGTGGTCCTTAGGTGGCTCTGCCACTGCTTGGCTTGTGATGACATGTGTTGAACTTTCATCGATAAACTACTAGGTTTGTTTGGGTTTTATAAGCAATTACAACGAGTCTTATTATAGCCATTTTGATCGAATTTTGGGTAAGTGAAAAAAAGAATATAAAATAATGTTATATGGATTTTTATATTAGTTTTTTTCTCTATTTTTAGATTAGATCTAAAGGTGGGTCCATAAATTCCTTAGACTATAGGATCAGGAGAACCGGCTTGACACCATACATACATAAATATAAGCCCAAGACTCGGGAAACCATACTCCACCTCATGACGATACGTGGATCAAAATGGCTATACACTCTCTAGATAGTATATTATGATAAAGTTTGGCAGAAAGAAAAATAAGAGAGAATTCAGAGTACTTGGGATGAGACATGAAATGTCCGTACCTGTTGCCTAAAAGAGTACTATCTAAAATGCATATATGCGTATAAATAAAAATATTGCTTATATTTGGTGAAACCCTTTCTGTACTATTTTTCATGTAATGTACGACGTACGTACCTGTTGCCTAAAAGAGCGTGAAGTTGAATGATGGTTGTGTCTTCCTGCAAACTGAAATTTCCCCTCTTAATATCCGGTCGTAGGTAGTTTCTCCATCTTAGCCTGCAGCTCTTCCCGCATCTTTGAAGACCTATTATTTATTTATTTTTAAAACAGACAGAATAAAAACCTGTCTTTACATTTGTTTACTTCAGACCCCCAAAAAAAAAAAACTTTTATTGTAAACAAAACCTGTCCAAATATGAGCTAACAAATTCTGAAAAATATGTAATGAAATTAGCTGTGAAATTGTACATGATTGGAAAGCTATGAAAGAAGAGTTAGTTATAGAAATTGACCAGCTTTTTGAGGCAAGGATTGCCATTTTCCATGACCATGTTTTTGAACGAAAGCTAAGAGCTTTTGGTCCTCTGCCGGAGTCCATGGACCTTTCTTCATGCCGGACGAAGCAACACAGTGAGTAGACTTTCCCATGTCTCTCTAAAAGAGTAGTTAAGAAGAGAAAGAAAAAAAGGAACTTCAATGAGTACCGTGTTTGATACGTACGTGAAGTATTTGTTTGAGCTTAAATCAGTGAAAGCATTAGTGTGAAGATTGAGAGTGATAAGATAGGCACAGACTACCCAGATTAGACAGAGAGAATGGATCGCTTGACCGAGAATGGGCTCATTCCATCACTATTTATATTGAGAAACTTGATAAATGCCTCCTAAAACTTCGAGCAAATCTCACTTTATCCCTTAAAGTTAAAGTGGTCCACTTAACCCCTTTGACCGTGATTTCGTGTTCTACTTTACCCCCGCCGTTATTTCCATTAATAACTTTATTAGTTTTGATGACATAACAGGGCTATTTTAGCTTTTTTACCAAATGTAATTACTTATTTAATTAAAAAATTATATAAAAAAAAGGGAAAATTAATAAATAAAAATATTGCTTCTCTATTCTTTAAAAATAAAATACTAAAAAGAAAAAAAATTACCCTACCCAAATCCAACTCTTGCCAAAGATCCCTATCCCAAAAAATGGCCTCATCCTTTCTCCTTTCTCATTTCTCTACAACAAACCACCGCACCATCATCCATAACCACCCAAACCCACCACCAACCATACCCATCCACACCCCCCACCAGCCATACCCACCCAATCCCCAAAGATTATGACCATGAATTTGGCATCCATTGCAATAGGCGTCATTCCCCTATAGAGGAATTAGGTGAATTGACTAGCTACAAAGGCCCCGCTTGGTATTGCTTTTTTGGGCCAAAAATCTGCAATTTAAAGTTAAGCAGTTTAAGGTGTTTGGTAAAAATAAAATATCCCGATTATTTTAAAAGTAGTGGCCTTTTGACAACAGCTTTTACAAGCAGACTCTGTGTTGCTTTTCAAAGCTTCTTTTAAAAGAAGCAGAGATGAGCCTCTAATGAATTTTTTCAATTCCCAAAATACCATCATTAAGTTTTAAAAATGAGACCACCTCCACCTCTACATCCAACTCCACCACCTCCACCAACACCGCCACCACCACCACATCCTCCTCCTCCTCTGCCACTACCACCACCTCCACCTTCACCACCACGTCCACCACCACCACCACCACCACCACCTCCTCCTTAACCTCCACCACCTCCACCTCCACTTCCACAACCACCATCCTCACCACCACCTCTACCACCACCTCTTTCACCACCACCTTCACCTTCATCTCTTTCACCACCACTACCACCATATTATTAGTGTATAATGCTTTCAACATCTTGTCCATTTTAGTTATTATTCACAGGTACAACAATTTTATATTAAAATTTACCAAACGGTTTTGACACTGCTTTTTGTATTAACGACACTTTAAAAATATTGTTTACCAAATATGGAGCTGTTTTATTTTAAAGCTAATTATTTTCAAAGCACAGGAGAAGCAACTTTTTTTAAAAGTGACAGCAATCCCAAATTGGCCCAAAATTAAAAACTTTTTTAATGGCAGAGGTTCTCTCTCCGTTGGGGTGGGGATTTGGGGTGAGGTGGCTATTGGGGTCGAGGAAGTTCAGGGGGCAGCTGGGTGTATGGTGTCTGTTTCAGATGATTAGGGGTCGGGGGAGTGTGGATGACTTGGGTGATGGTTTGGTGGCTGGGTTGATAGGTTGTGGCTCGGGGTTTAGATGATTGGGGGCGCAGGGGAGTGTGGTTGGCTTGGTGATGGTTTGGTGGCTGGGTTGGTGGGTTGTGGCTGGGGTATAGGGTTGTGCTGGTATGGGTGGTACAATAAGGAAGATGGTGGTTGCTGGACAAAGGGTGGGGCTGCACTGTTTTCTTGATGTTTTTATTTTATTTTAGTTATGTTGTTTTGTTTTTTTAATCTTTTATTCTTTTGTTTTTCATTTTTTTTTTTGTTAATTTACTACAATCTTGATGTGGGTACCCCTTTTTTTAAAATATTTTATTTTATTTTTAAAGCATAGAGAAGAAAGATTTTTATTTATTAAATTTTCTAAATTTTTTAATATATTTTTTAATTAAATAAGTAAAGTAAATTTAGGTTTTACCCATAAAAAAACTTTCACTTTTGAAAAAAGCCAAAACTTTTTCAAAAAAGACAGAAAAACCTCTCAACTTTCAAACCAAAGACATGCAAATGTAAAGGATTCCTTAGGAAATCAAAAAATAAATAAGGGCAATTTTGTCCATTTTGGCTTCTTTTAAAATTTTTCTCTCTCCTTTGGGCTTTTCCAAAGTCTCCCAATAAGTAATTACATTATTTTATATTTAATTTAATTTAAACAAAAAAAGTGGGCTATTCACACGTCATGTGATAAAAAGACTAAAATAGTATTGTCGCGTCCCAAAACTGACAGAGTTATTGATGGAGATAACAGTGGGGGGTAAAGTGGAACACGAAAATCATGATCAAAGGGGTTAAGTAGACCACTTTAACTTTGAGGGAGGGAGGGGGGGGTGTTAAAGTGAGATTTGACCGAAAGTTTCAGGGCCACTACAATAAATAAGCTTTTATTAAATGTGGCAGTTTTAAAGAAGTAAAGGATGGAAGACATGGAGCGTAGTTAAATGGGCTAAGAGCAAATGTGCTCCTCACTTTACTTGAGTTCGAATCCGCCTCTCTATAGTTTAGATTAGTTTAAAGTTTTTTGCATCAAAAAAAGAAAAAAATATATATATAATAAAGGTGGTTTGGATACTTGGTGAGATTGTGTTGTAATTCCACGCAATACAATATATAAGAGAATCTCTTTTGGAGATGTAAAATTGCCACATGGGCATGAAATGACAAAAAATAAAGGTTACAGTTATTCCAACTGAGTAGTTAAATTCTACATGAGCTATCAAATTCAAATTTAATATTTTTTTGTTGACATCTCCCTTGAAGATGCGTTAAGTGAATGACTCTGCTATTAATAACATCGAGATCTTTTGTGATAAATCTCCATACATGCTGGGCAATAAGTGTTTAAGTTAGGAAATGATATTGTTACTGACAGTGATAACAGCTGGTGGACCGTTCAGTACCAAAATAAAATTTCAATTGGGTTGTTGGTCTCCTCAATTAGATATTGCAGATGATGCTTAAGAAATAATGGGGGTTTTATGGAGTTTGGGGGACTACGGCCATGGCAGGCTTCCTTGTGCTTCCGCCCCTATTTGTACCTACGCTTAAGTGTGGACTCGGACACCATGTCGCTATAAAGCAAATATATATATGATATAATACACAAAAATATCTCAATGCATGTTTATCAGTAGTCTCACACAAAAATTTCTTCATTTGAGGAGAGGGAAGAGAAATGCATCAGAAACTGAAAGCACCACCACTGGTAGGGCCAGCTAATGCCCAGGAGGGTATTGTTCAGTTTTTAATTCCTTTCGTAGTTTTCTGGCGTCTATACTTCACAAAACGATTAAATAATTTTCTTTATTATTTCGTACTATAAGTTCTAAAGTTTAGAATAATAGTGTTCCCGCAATGTTTCAATGTATAGATACCATCTGTTTCTGAACTCCTTTTTTTTATTTATTAATAAGTGGTAAGTATAAAATGACTCGAGGGATATAGTTCTTCCTTTCATCTACCACTACGGGGATTCAAACACGTGGATTCTCATATGCAGGATAACTCCTTTTAATCATTTCAAATTTTTTTATAAAATTTGATAAGTTTTAATTTTTTTAGTAACATATAGTTGTCTAAAGTTCACCCCCTGACAAAACTTCTAGCTACAGCACCGCCGCATCGGGCATCATCCGGTTGAAAATGGTTCGACATTAACTTTCCTTTTAGCTCTTCTGCGCCGTTTCATTAAATAATTTTCTCTACTGTTAAATATCTGAAGCACCAAACCGCGTGAAAAGGACCATAAAAAACAAAAAATAAAAAGCGTCATGCACAAATTCACAAATAAATTATCTGGACCTCACTCGAATATCTAGTGTCTCTTTCAATCTCTATTGTAGAGGACAGCCGTACTTCTGCTTGGATTCCGAGTTTTTGTATTTAGGTCTCCCGCATTTACTCGTATTTCGACTAATCTAAGCCGCTCAAACGATCTGTCTTTTCTTTTCCCTTCCTGTTCGTGCTCCCTTCTTCTTCTTTCTGCTTTTTTTATTTGATAGCTGTGTGCCTGAAGGCTGATGCTTCTGTCCAAAATTCAAAATGAATGAGGACATTGGAGCAATTAAAGTATTTAATGATCATGGTACTCTGGGTTCCTTGTCAAACTTTTCTTTCTTTGTTTCTTTTATTTATTTATTTTTAATTTTTTTTGCTTTTAACATTGCACCCACTCCACCCTTGACAGCCAACTCTGACCGACGCATAAAAAAGGAAGGAGGACATTCTGTTCAGGCTATGATATTACTGATATTTTTCTCAAAAACAGTCATCCTACATATAAGCAAACACACAGCTATCAAATGAAAATAGCAGAAAGAAGAAGAAGAGAGCAGGAACGGGAAGAAAAAAATTAAAGAAAAAAACAGAAAGAAGAAGAAGTACACTCGTTGGAGAAGGAGAGAAAAAGAAAAACACGCTGTAACCTTTAACTGCGTTAAGTTAGTGTTTAAATGGGTTTTGGAAATAAAAAAATTAAATAAAATATGACTTGTCATGTTTTAAGCTGTCATATCATTTGAGTGACTTAGATTAGTCGAAATGCAAGTAAATGCGGGAAGCTTAAATGCAGAGGCTTGAGATTCCTTCTACTCCATCAAGGAAGGTACCACCTTTATACTGTAAACCTGTATTTAATTTAAAATTCAGAATTTATTTTCTTAATTTCGTGTTGGTGAAAAACTAACGGATATATCAGAACATTTTAATTGGTGGAAATCCCAAATTGTTTCTCATACAAACATCACTCTTTTTTCTATTTTTCTTTTTGGCTTAAATGTTGAAATGGTCCCTGTGTTTTACTTTATCGGCCAATTTAGTCCTTGTGTTATTAATTTGGCCAATTTAGTCCATGTGTTTGTATCTATTAACAAATTTGACCCTTTCCGTCAAAATTATTTTAAAACCTAAAAAGAACATTTAAAATTAATTTAAAATTTTGTAATTAACTCAAATAATAATAATGCTAAAATGATTAAAACCCACACAACCTCAACCTCCAATGGTCTCGATTCCTGTAGGGAAAAAAAAAAAGGGTTCTTAGTAGAATTGATGCCTACTCTTTTCTTGCCGCAAATAGTCTTCTATCTTATGTTTAAGATTTTCTCATACTCTACCTTTCATCTCTCTCTCCTCTTCGATCCATTGGTCTGAATGTCGTCGACTTTTGCTGCAGCCAGGATGATTAATTGGCGGTAGAGCCGTCAAGCTTACGGTGACCGGCTATGATGATCTTCATGATTTGTCAGAGAGAGAGAGAGAGAGAGAGAGAGAGAGAGTTGTTGTAGTTTAGGTGGGGTTGGAATGGTGGTGAGGGTGGCTATGGTTTTGGAGTTGGAGTGGTGGTGCTGAGGGTGGCTGGGTTTGGGAGGTGGTTGAGGTGTGTGCGCAAAATTGGGGTAGGTGAAATTTAAAAGAAATATATTCCATTTTCAGTTTGAATTTAAAATTTTATAATCAATTACAATTTTTTTTTATAATTAATTTTACATTTTTAAAGGAATGGACCGCATTGACTAACATATACAAACACAAGGACCAAATTGGCCAAATTGATAAGACAGGGACTAAATTGGCCTATGAGATAAAACACAAGGACCATTTTAACATTTAAACCTTTCTTTTTTCCCAAAAGGATGTACAAATTTCCCATTAATATACACTAATCATTTGACACACGAATTGGTTCGGTATTGCACAAGCAGCATATTTGAGCCATGTCGAAACAAGGTAATTATGCCTAATGGGCCGGCACGGCCCTTTCCGTTTAAAACTTATGTATTAAATTACATTTACTTTAGAGAAAAATCTATATATATATAAAGCAAAATTCAGAGCATGGTGAAACATTCAAAATATCAGAAAATATCCATGATTAATGCAAACATTAAGAGTTGAAATTATCAATTAAATGAGGATAATATGGTAAATTCACACTTTTTCATATTAAAAAAATTAAAATTAAAAGAAAAATCAGATAATGAATCCTATTTTTATGAAACACAACTACCCATGATCTTTTTCAATTCTAAAATAAATTTAAATTATTTTTTTAAAAAACCTCCCGCAGGCGCGAAAGTGCGTGCAGAGAGGCTAATAATACATAATATTATTACATTTATATCTTAAATTCAAGTGTATTTGTTTCTCTAATAATAATATGTATTAAAATTGAATGTTTTCCTCCTCTCTCCTCTCTCTCTCCGCCTCAATATTTCTATTCGGATTTCCAGAATCCGCATTAAAAAAATTTCTTCTTCATCATCAGCTATATTGCAATTTGCATGTTTCATTTTCTTTCCTTGTAATCATATTTAATTTTTTAGTTTATTAATTAATTACTATTATTATGGCGAGGCTCCTGTATTTGTTAATTAATTCGGCGTTGAAATACAGTGTTGGCGTTGAAATACAGTGCTGGAAAAGTGAGAAACGTACAGACAGAGGCATCAGTCGCTTAATTATTTGCTTCATGAATTTAATTTTCCATCTGCATTCGTTGGGGCCAAAGCCCAACAACAGAACTAATCTCCATTCATTATGATGTAGAGGCTCTACAGTAGAGCAATGCTATTCACTTTTTTTTTTCTTTGTTAGCTTCAGTGACTAAGAACAAACTGGAGAGGAAAGGTCCAGGGGCATAAAAAAAGCACATGTAACTCCGAGTATAGTTGATGGACCATTGCTATAAATAACCTTTATTTATTTATTTTTTGTTATTTCGTTTTTATAAATATTTGGAATGAATTTCCAAGTTTACCCATAGATTTAATGGAAAAATAGACAGACTTGACAAAAGGGACTAGTAATGCAACACCACACATAATTAGGTGACCTCTG
Source organism: Prunus persica (assembly GCF_000346465.2). NCBI lineage: Eukaryota > Viridiplantae > Streptophyta > Magnoliopsida > Rosales > Rosaceae > Prunus > Prunus persica. The sequence goes on from NC_034011.1 coordinate 6,359,077, forward strand.
CAGCTATTTTTAGAGTTGAATGACCAAAATATAATTACGAGTATAATTCAGGAACCATTGCTACAATTAATCCAAGAAAATAATAGATGAACATACTAATTTAATTTGTGACAATAAAAACCTGAGGGGCAAAATTGGTAATCCGAAGAGTGAGCATGGGATATGTCCAGTGATAGAAATATCGTATATTATTTTAATAGCTAACTTGAGGGACCATTTCGTCCAAAAAAAAAACTTGGGGGAGCAGTGCTATGACAGATGTCTAGCAAGTATGGACACAATCACTTTTGAGGTAGCCTACTTTCTCAACTGCAAGCAGGAAAAGGAGTCTTGCCTCCTATAGGAAGAAAGCCATTGAAACCTCAAGTCTGCACGTATCTCGCCTCTCTTAGTAGAACCCTAGCAAAGCCTAGAGAGAAACTCACCTAATACGTGGGGCTACAATTTGAATTTGAATTTGAATTTGAAAAGTAAATATAAACGTTGTTAAACTCAATAGATAGAATAATCGAAATTTCACAAACCCAAAACAAACTATATAGGTGGAGAGATCAACTATAAAAAATAAGAGAAAGTTTAACAAACCTTAATTAAGTGAGTTAACTCAATTGAAATTTGATAATATATTATATTGAGAATAAGACGAAGAGGAAGTATGTTTTGTTTACCAAAAAAAGAAAAAAATGAGTGAAAAAGACTTAGATTTTAAGAATTTTTGTTTAAAAATATAATAATAATAATAATAGATATAGTAAATTTAAGAAGCCAAATTTTGTCTTAAAATATATCTATCGATGATTCCACCATTTATATTGGGAATAATACTGGAATGTCATTCCGACACGAAATGGTTAAATAGTTTCCTGTAAACACTGACATTGGGTGATGATATGATCAAATATTTAATGCTTTTAATTGGATTGGTTTTTTGGTAGGATGTTCAATATTGTTATCTTTGTCTTCTAGTGAAAGGCAATATTGTTCAGAGAATAGCGATAAAATTTTACTGATAGGAAGCGTAACTAGTAAAAAAAAACTGGGGCTAATGTGGTAGGGGACATGGCCTCGTAAATGCAGCTTTAATTATTTAGAAGTGTGGTAATTTTCAATTCTTGTTAAACAGTTCTCACCATTCAATTTCTTCTGGTGAACATTTCATTATTCGTCATTATTTTCTACCCAAAACTATATATATGCAGTACTCTTCATTAACGATTTTCATAAATTGGCCTCTATAAGGTAAAAGAAGAGAGATTTTACTAATAATTGTTGAACATATGATAGTGGCAGGGGAACGTTGTCGAGGTTCAACGGATTAATAAACATCCAATCCTACGTTATCGATATGCGACAAAAAAACACTTGCATGCAGTAGGCCCCCTCAACTAATTAGTCGTTTTTTTTCAACCTGTGGTGAAAAGGCCAAGATTTTTAAAGACAAACGTTCAACTTACTATGGGCCGTGGGGAGCTAGTAGGTTGTCTTTGGGGCAGCACTGTAGTTTTTAAGTTTTATAATTTTATATTTTAACTGAGATTGCAACATATTTTTAAGAGTTATTAGCTTTTTTATGAAGCTTGAGGAACCACGTCCATTATATGTCTATATATGCCTCCGCCCTTGTCTATGGGCAACACAACAAGAACAATTACAAGAGTTGAAAACGTCTGTGAGTTTGGATGATGAATTTAAGAGTACTAATTTTTTTTCTTTTTCAATGGATTAAGAATTTAAACGAATGAGATTTAAAGTTCTAAAATTTATAAATAATTTTTGTTTAGAAGTTAACTCAAATAAAAACATAACGAAATTTATATAGGAATGTTAGAATTCATGTTGGTGTCATCTGTGTTAATGATGGTGGTGGTATTTGATAGGATCCGACCCAAATTTCACTTTGGAATCTGAGCCGAACTCTATGCGTACCCAACACTTGGCAGGTGTCGGGCACTTTTGACCAAAATGCCCTTTTAAGTTTCCGAAATTCTTTTTCTTCAAGTTTGACTTTTGCTAAAAATTCGGCAGAGTCTCCTCTGTAATTCACTAATTTCCCAAAAATTTTACATGTGTAAAACATGATTTTATAATCCCAAACGTTCAACATGCATAATAATAGAATTCATGCAACCAAACATCACATCATTTTGGCCTCAGGCCTCTTTAACCCAAATAAATCGTTCCGCCATCTGAAATTGATCTCAACTTTTACAACATCAAGAGTACATTAACAATTTCCAAATAGCTTAGCAGAATAACCTTTCAAACACTCGAACTTATGGCTGCACCTAGTAACCCTAGGTTGCCTATGTACCCTTACTGAGGGATCAAGTCATACGTAGTTCTTTCACTTATTATATTTACACATAAATAGGCTACTCAAATAATTTCCTCAAATTCATGAATCAAATTATATTTTACTTGCATAAATCATATGTTAAAACAAACAAACTCATAAAACGCTTTTAATTCTTCCTTCAAAGCTCACAGAAAGCTCATGTACGCGAATGAAGAACAAAACCATTCATGACTTGCCTCATAAAATCAGAAAAATAGGTATTAAAACTTTTACCCAAAAATACCAAGATAAAATCCTCAATTTTTGTTTAAACCTCTTAAAACCCCAAATATTCTCCACCTAGCATACCCCCATTCATATTCCGTCAATTCCTTTAATATACCATCAATTCCGATAATTTTCCGTCAATTCCAATTGTATTCGGTCAATTCCATGAATTTTCTGTCAATTCCAATAATGTACCGTCAATTCCTTATGTCAAATAATGTGACACATTCTCGTAGGCCTCGGAAACTCAAAGTCAACCTGAGCCGTATTCCTCGCAGGCCTTAGAACCACAAAGTCAACCCTAGCCGCATTCCTCGCAGGCCTTGGAGACACAAAGTCAACTGAGCCGCAGTCCTCGCAGGCCTCGAAAACACAAAGTCAACCGAGTTGCAATCCTTGAACCACATGGTTCAGGCGTCCCCGAAACTCGTGGGGCATTATCAAAAATAACAAAACTATTTCAAGGCAACTGGAGGGGTACCCTAGGGTGGGTTTGAAAACCTTATACCAAAACTTATCATAAAATTTCACATACTCCACAAATCTATATTTCAAATCTTTTCTCAACTTTCCAAAAATCAGTTCTCAACTACCTTAGAATTTACAACCCATACTGTTGAAAACTAGTGTCCATAACTTATCTTTTCAAACCACTGCATATATATATATATATTAAATATCGACAAGTACTTAGATATATAACTAATTTATTATTCACGTCGAAATCCGATTACATAGTAATTCATTCAATAACACTCAGTCAGACACTTTAATAATAAATAAATAAATAAAAACCCCTAGAGATTCCATCACTTCCAATAATGCATGAACTTCGAATATCATAAATAACATCTAGAAATACCACAAAATATTATAATAAACTCAAAATCCATTCATAATCAAACAATTCACATTACCAGGCAATAACGTTCCCCAAATTTATATTAATATATTTTGTCCAAATACTTCATCATAATATGCATCGAAAACTTCTCAAACATATATCCATATTCAAAACAACCATGACCCTCAAAATCGAAATAGTCAAAATTCCACTTTTAAAACATTGTACTTCTAGAAGGGTGAAACTACCTTGGAAGACTCACGTTCAATTGAGGGTCAAACTTTCTAAATTGGGTCAACTTGGCCCGCGGGCCCACGACATCTTTTTTTCAAACTGAGAGTTCCTACGGGTTCAATAAGGTTTACTAAACATGTCCTGCAAGTTTGGTCAGAATCGAACGGTCGGATCACTCACGATCGCACAATCAGACGGTTATCGTTTATCTGAACTTTGAATTATTGAATCAGAGTATCCGGGACTCCGATTCTCGATTCGAGAATTTTTACACAATTCTAGATGTGCCTAGATCAACATAGATTAAAAGGGAGTCGATCCAACTATCCGAACATATCGAACCTGGATAACGCCTAATATGTGATATCCGATCGACGATCAAATGATAACCAAATTCGTATCCAAGCATACCTTCGTGCTTGGGACGACATGAGGATTATTTTAGGATTTGAGGACCAGCCAAAAAGTGGCCCACGCGCCGCCATAGGCTCCTGCAGCGCGTGGGTGTCCAAAGCGGTTCCAGTGATCGAAAAATCTCCAAATCGCTGATCAAGACTTATACCTACATGATCAGCGCGTAGAGTGGAGCAATTTTTGTTCTTGGACCGACCCCAAAAAGTCGACGGAAGTGGCCGAAATCGGAGGTCAAAACTGGCCAAAATTTCCATCGCTTAATTACCCACCAAAATGCAGAAATTTCTCCTAAATACCACAACCAACAGCTAGAACATCTTGAGAGGATGGGAAAGCATACCTAGATCGCAAAATTTGGTGCCCGAAATCGTTCGAACGAGCTTGAGAAAAATTTCACAAAAACCGGTCACTTTCTCTCATTTTTCCGGCCAAAACCGGCTGCGGTGATGGCTGGGCTGGGTTGGGAAAACGAGTTTGGTGTGGTCCTTTTGGGGCCGGTGCTGCCAAGAATGGCGGTTGATGGTGGCGGTGGTGCCTCTTGAAGCCACCGGCTCGAAAAGGAGGGGGTGGGGAGGGGACTGTGCAGGGGAGAGAGAGATAGAGAGAGAGTGGTTCTGATATTTAAAAACTCAACTTCGAAAAAATCACGATTATGCCACTTAATTTCTTTTGATCGTAATTTCTTCATTATAACTTCGATTTGAGCCCACTACGTGTCTACAAACTCATCTCTACACGATCTACATAATAGTACCAGTCAATTCCCTAGAATCTTTCCTAAACAAAAAGTCAACTTTAAGCCCATTAAAATATTCTCGGGGTAAAATTATCTTTCATGTGATTATTTTATTAATTAAATATTAATTTAGAATCGGGTTATTACAGTACTAGTGGTAAGGTGGTGGTCGGGTAGGGGCAATAATGTTGGTGGTGGTGATTGTGGGTGAAGGTGATGATGGTGGTCATGTGGTATGATGACAGTGATCATGTGATTCAATGTCTCAAGTTAGAAGTATTTAATTAATCTTTAACATAAAATCATGAATGAAAACTTTTATTTCAATTGAAGGACAAAATGAGAACTTTGGAACAAATTTGGGTACCCGCAAAATCTCTAGAAAAGAAAATTGTGAGTGCTTTTGTTAGGTTGTATGTAAGTTGGTAGCCAAAACTTTTGCTAATCGTCTAGAGTTAGTATTGCCTTCAGTCATTCATGATACACAGAGTGCTTTTGTTCCTCATCGCAATATTTTAGATAATGTGATGGTTGGTTTTGAACTTATGCATTCTGTCAAGCATATGAAGCGGGGAAAAAAGTGGCAATGGCACTCAAGTTAGATATGGCGAAGACATAATCATCTTGAACGGTCATTTTTAGAAGCAATGAAGCTTTAGTTTGGTTTCCCATATAGTTTTGTTGTTCAAATTATGGATTGTCTTCACTCTGTGTCTTTTTCGGTTCTTTGGCATGGCACTCTTTTTGGTCTCATTATTCCACAAAGAGGTTTACGACATGGATGTCCTTTTTCACCTTATTTATTTTTTATTTGTGCTAAAGGCTTCTCTGGTCTATTGTGTCATGCTGAGTTTGAGGGTCTTTTACTCAGGGTATGTGCGGGTCGTTCTGATCCAAGGATTTCACATCTATTGTTTGCATATGACAGTCTTCTTTTTCTTGAAATGTCAGAAGCTATGTTTCTTACCTTGAAGGAGATTTTCCACATTTATGAAGAGGTTTCAGGTCAGCAAATTAATATTCATAAATCGACTTATCTTTTAGTCCCAATGCCTCTCAGGAAGTTATAGATGTTGTAGCCGCTGCGCTTGGTGTTCCAGTCGTAGCTTGTCATGAAAGATATTTGGGTTTACCAACTATGGAGGGTCATGGGCGCATGGAGCTTTTATGTTTTGTTCGCGATCGTGTGTGGAGTACTCTTAATGGTTGGAAGGAAAAATCTCTTTCAACAGTAGGAAAGGAAGTTTTATTAAAATCAGTGGTTCAATCTATACCATCATATTCAATGAGTGTTTTTCGTCTACCAAAGAGTCTTTGTACTGAGTTATCTTCTATGTGTGCCAATTTCTGTTGGGGCAAAAAGCACAACCGCAGAGGGATACATTGGGGTAAATGGCATTCTCTTTGCTATCCGAAAGAGGATGGTGGTTTGGGTTTTCGGGATGTTGTTAATTTTAATCAAGCTTTGTTGGCTAAGCAATGTTGGCGTATTCTCCCCAATCCGTGTTCTTTGGCCAGCCAAGTTTGTCAAGGACGATATTTTCCCAATAAGTCTTTTTAAAATGTGGGCAAAGGACGAAAATTGTCTTATATATGGAGTTCTCTTTTGTGGGGTTGAGAATTACTTGTAAGTGGGCTTCGTTGGAGGGTTGGGGATGGTCTTTCCATTAAAATATATTCAAATGCTTGGTTACTTTACTATACCAGTTTACAGATTTCCTCTCCTCGACTTCTTTCATTTGATGCTTATGTCAGCGCTCTCATACATGTTGACGGCTGTTGGGATTTTGATTTAATTCAGCAGGTTTTTTGGGCTTCTGAAGCTGCTGCTATTATGTCCACTCTTTGCCATCCCAGACAAATTAATTTGGCATTTTCAGAAAAATGGTATCTATAGTGTCAAAAGTGGCTACCGAGTTGCACAAGATGCTACTGAAGAAGAATACTATTTAGTTTAATATTGTTGTGTGTTATGCATCTCACAAAGAGGGATATATATACATGTAGGGTTACAATCCTAATCCCACTATCACATGGAGTAATTACAGGATTATACTGGGAAATCTAATATTACAAAGAGTTACCTAAAATATAATACAAAAGTCAACACTCCCCTTCAAGCTGGTGTATAGATATCACTCATGCCCAACTTATCTAAGAACTTTGAAAAAAATGACCCGATACAGCCTTGGAAAGTATATCAGCCAATTGGTCTTCCATCCCGATTGTGGGAACTTCAAAATTTTTATCCTCCAACTTCTCCTTAATAAAGAACCTATCAAACTCAACATGTTACATCTATCGTGCTGCATCGGATTACGAGCAATATCATGAGCAACTTGATTGTCACAAAATAACTTCATCGGTTGACTAGGTGCAAAACCCAAATATTGTAATAACATTTTCAGCCATAAGATCTCACAAATTTCTAATGTCATACCTTTGTATTCAGCTTTTCCACTTGATCGAGTAACCACATTCTGCTTCTTACTCCTCCATTTAACAAAGTTACCTCCCACGAAAGTAAAGTAATCTGACGTAGAGCGTCTATCATCTACTAATCCTGCCCAATCTGCATCTGTATAACCTTCAACTCTAAGATGGCCATTCTTTGTAACTAAAATTCCTTTTCCTTGACTCCCCTTTCAAATATCGCAATATCCTCATAAGTGCCATCATATGTTGTTCACCAGGATTATGCATGTACTGGCTGACCACACTCAAGGCATAGGAAAGATTAGGCCTCATGTGAGCCAGATACATCAATCTCCTAACAAGCCTCTGATATCGACCTTTATCGTCCGATACCTGGTTCAGATCAATCTCAAGTTTGAGTCATTCTTCCATTGGTGTAGCAATTGGCTGACAAGCTGACATGCCAGTTTCAAGCAAAAAATCTATTATGTATTTTCTTTGTGATAGGAAAATTCTTGATTTAGATCGTGACACTTTGATTCCTAGAAAGTATTTCAGAGAACCAAGGCCTTTCATCTTAAATTCCTTGGACAAATAGTCGTGTAACGCTTTTCGTTCTTCTGGATCATTTCTTGTCAAAATCATATCATCAACATACACCGAATTACTCTGCTTGTAACCAAACGTCCTCATAGATTTCGCAAAACTACCAAACTATGCTCGTGGGGACAACTTCAAACCATATAAGGACTTCTTCAATCTGCGTACTTTTTGACTGTATTTTTCTGGAACGTTATACCAGGTAGAATATCCATGTAAACTTCTTATGTTAGGTCTTCACATTCTTCTGGGACTTCATCTCTTCGTATTTTTCTGCGTACATTCTTCACATCAAATTGTTTGGGGGCCAATCCAAATTTGCAGCTAAGGAAAAGAATACTCGAACCATGTTGATCTTAGCTCTGGCACAAAAGTCTCTGTGTAATCAATTCCATATGTCTGAGTAGGGCTAGGCAATTAAATCTCCAACTAGAAAAACCGGCCGAACCAAACCGATCAGGTTGGTTTGGTTCAGTTATTTATTTATTAATTATTTAATATCGGGTTCAAATCAGACCGAATCCGTTAGTCCAGTTTCGTTTACGGTTTGATATTTTAAATGAATCGGTTTACCCAAACCGGATCGTTACTATTGGCAAGCCAAATATTAGAAAAGTATTTTACAATAAAGGGATTCGAACCCCGCCCCTCCATGTAAGAATCATTCTTGCTTTCTACTAGAGCAAACAACCTTCATATGTAATCTTTCCATAAATATGATATATAATTAGTTACTTAGAATAATAAATATTATAAAAAAATGTGAGAGCATGCAAGTGGACATGATGCATGCACTGCTGCATCTGTGCCGAAACCAATGTTGTTTTTCTTTCTTTTGTATTTTTTTATTCTTTTTCTTCACCCCATATCTCACATTTCCCAACCTCTTCATTTATTATTATTTTCCCATCTTCTTCTTACTCTTTCTATCACTATCCATCTCTCTCTCTCTCCTTCTCTCTTTCTTTTCTTCCTCCTTCCTCAGTCTATGCAATTTTTTCCTCTTCTCCAATATCCCTCTCTTTTTTCTATTTTTTTCCATGCTCTTTCTTCTTTCTATTGTTTTACATCGCTCTCTCTCCTCTTCCTTCTTCTCCTTCTTCCTCTTGTTGTATGTCTTTTTCTCTTTCTATTTTTTTTCTTTCTTCTTCTTCCTTTCTCCCTTGTCTCAATCTCTCCCTCTATCTATTTTTTCCCAGCTTTCTTCTTGCTCTCTCTCTCTTCGGCCTAAACCCAAAATCAAACCAAACCAAACCCCAAACTCCGGTTAACCGGAATGGTCGATTTCACTGGTTATGGTTCGGTGTACGGTTTCAAAAATAGCTAAGCCGAAGCCTTAGGTTCGGTGTTCAGGCTGAGCCTAAAACCGAACCAACCTAGCCCAGACCTATGTCTGAGTATATCCTTTTGTTACCAACCTTGCCTTGAGCCGATCAATGGTACCATCGGCCTTGTATTTGATTATATAAACTCATCTGCTTGCCACAGGTTTCTTGCCAGCTGACATTCCTCTTCAGGGACTTCATCTCTTCGTTCATTGATGTCTGCCAATAAGGGTCAGCTAAAGCTTCCTGCACACTGTTAGGAATAGATACAATATATAAATGATATGTAAATGACTTATTTGATTCAAACAACCAATGGGTAGACACATAATTATTCGTAGGATATTTGACATTGTATTTTGGGTTTTCGATACCTCTATTAATATGGTTTGGGAGGCGACTTCTAGGTGGTTTGTTATTGCGGGCATCACTAATTGAGGACGAATGGTTATGGGTATCAGAATCAGACAAAGGCGACGACAAGAAGGATGGCGGCTCTGCGGCAATCGGTGACGCTGTCGAACTATCCATCTCGTCTTCATTTTCTTGTTAATGCAGATCACCACCTATGTCCAAATTACCACTACTTAAATCCAAGTCATTCACATCAACAAGTTCATGTGAATGAGAATCACCATTTATTTCCAAGTTATTACCACTTAAATCCAATTCATTCATTGCTTCTATAGTCAGAAGCTATAATCAAGAGTATGCACTTTTTCTGGTGTATCCCATGAAGTGAGGACTACGATGAGAAGAACATATCATTCTCAAGAAACACAACATCCATGGTGACATACATTTTTTGAGTAGGTGGATGATAGCAATGATACCCTCCATGATATGATGCATAACCCACAACCCTTCCTGATATGATGCATAACCCACAAAAACACACTTCAATGCATGGGGATCAAGCTTACTTCTTTGATGCTTGTGAATGTGGACAAAAACAACACACCCAAGCACGTAAGGTGGAAGATTTGGAATGGGAGGGCCGGTGGTGAGAGTCGTCAACGTCTGAAGGGTGTTTGGAAGTTAACTACTGAAGATGGAACACGATTGATCAAATAGCAGAGTAAAGAGCTTATCCCCAATATGATAATGGCAAATGAGCTTCAAGTAGAGATGCGCAGACAACTTCAAGGTGGTGCGGATTTTTCCTTTGGGTGCCTCCATTTTATTGCGGGGTATATGGGCACGTAGTCTGATGAATGATGCCATGGTGATCCAAGTATTTGCGCAATTCTTAGTTCACATATTCAATGCCATTGTCACTGCGGAGCACCTGTATCTGAGTCAAACTGAAGAGCAACCATTTTATGAAATTTCTAAAACAACAAATTCACTTCACTTATTGATTTCATAGGGCATACCCAAGTCATTCGGGTATAATCATCAATAACAGTAACAAACCAGTGGGCAACCCCCAATGTAACAATCTTAGATGGGCCCCAAACATCAGAGTGAATCAACCAAAACGGAAAGGAACTTTTATTCATACGTGGTGAAAATGAAGTACGATGGCTTTCTCTCCAATTCACAAATCACAACGAAAACTAGAAACATCAAACCTCGAAAATAACTAGGGAAATATCTTATACAAATAACTAAAAGAAGCATGTCAAGAAGACATGCCATAACCATATTTCATTTTCTTTATTCTTCTCCTCCTGAAAAGCTTCCACAAACAAAGCTTGAATAAATCAGCTAGAACTTTCTGATGTCAAGAACAAGTAGTAAAGCTTCCCCCACCTAACACCATAACCAATTGTCCTGAGAGTTTGGATGTCCTTGAACACACAAAAAGGGGCCAAAAAATCACAATATAATTTAAGGCCACAGTTAATTGAGCAACAGACAAAAGGTTATAGTCCAAGGAAGGAACAACAAGTACAATGTCTAAAGAAACGTTATCAGTAAGGGATATGGTGCCTTCTCGAATAACAGGGGCGGCATTGCCATCAGGAGTAGATACCACGGGCTGTGGGGATTACTTTAAGGTTTGAACTTGTCTAGAATTAAAATTCATATGCTCTATAGCGCTAGAATCAATTATCCATGTACTATTTGAAGCATATGTAGAAACCTTTAAAGCCTTACCATTGTTACCTGTAGCAATGACCAAAGAAGATGCTTGTTCAGCTACATGTTCAGAATCATCCTTAGTTTCAGCAACAGATGCATGAGACTTGTTGTACCTAGGATCACGAGTCTTGTCCCACCATTCAGGATATCCAATAATTTTATAACAAAATGCCAAGTTTAACCATAATTAGGGCATTTTCAATCAGTCAGTGGGTGGTGGAAGTGGTCAATGTTGCGCCTAGAATGGTCAACCCCTCCACCATCGGCCTGAGGAACCCGGTCTTGGATCGTTTGGTTATCATGGCCAGTCCCTGTCTGAGAGGGACGACACACCACTATGGCTAGGCTTCAAACTGGGCAACTTCATTTTTCATAGCTTCCCTTCTGTCAGCTTTACGACGAACATAAGCATAAGATTCTTGGAGACTAAGTACAAGGTCCTTCCACAAACTTTCTCCTCGAACTTGATCAAACTTGGTATCCAATCTAGCTAAAAATATATGAACTCTCAATTGTTCAATCGACTTTGCATGTGCCTTGATATCACAATCATAAGACATAACTACCGTATCCCGGTGATCCAATTCTTGAAAAATCGCAATAAGTTCCCCAAAATAATTTGTCAGGGATTTTCCATTCTGTTTGGTAGCAAACGCTTTTTTGTTCAAAGAGAACACTCGAACTTCATCAGTTCCATCGAAGAATGTCATTGAAAGGGCATCCCAAATCTCTTTCGTCGTCTTCAGGCGGATGTTACAAGGTGCCTTTTCTTTGCCACAAATATACCCCATTTTTTTCTCTTGTTGCGATATGCATTTCCATGACTTGAGACCATTTATCAAAGTTCTTCAAGGTTAGGGTAATTCCAGCATGGAACGCTGCATTGTCAGATTGAACAACGACGGAAGCAGTATTAGGAGTGACAACATATTCGTCGTCCTTGACCATTGCAAGAAACTAAGTGTTTCAAGAAGAATGAAGACGGGAGGTTATGCAGAGTGGCTAGGTTCGGCGCCAAGAAGCCAAGTCGCTTGAGCAATACGGTTGTGCTGAGGGATTCGGCAGCGGTGGTGGCTTCTTCGGGTCAATGTTGTCGAATTTGGCAGCAGTAATTTTGTGGGGCGATGGCATGTTTGGTTCGTGTGGCAGCGGTGGGCATAAAATTTGCTTAGGTTTTTTTTTTTTTTTTTTTTTGGAACCTAACTCTGATATCAATAAGAAATATTATTTGGTTTAATATTGTTCTGTGTTATTCATCTCACAAAGAAGGATATGTATACTCGTAGGGTTACGATCCTAATCCCACTATCACAGGGAGTAATTACAAGACTATACTAGGAAATCTAATATTACATGAAATATAATACAAAAGTCAACAACTACATTGTGTGCTGATGGGGGTATAGGAACTTCTCATGGTGGCACGGCACTTTGGACCACTGTCTAGTCTTTGCCAATTACTAATAAGATTAAAAGTTTCTTATGGCAATCTTTGCATGGTCTCTTACCTTGTATTGCTAATCTTTGTTATCGTAAAATTGTTCATAATCCGATTTGTTTTTGTTGTACCAAAAAGCTAGAGACAATTATACATGAGTTATGGTGTTGTCAGTCAGCAAAAGAAGTTTGGCACTTTCTCCTTTCTCTTCTTTGGTGGGCGAATGGTCTGGTCTTAGCTTTTCTGAATTGTTTGGTTATGCTACAACAATTCTCTCTCAACAAAATGGTCATTATCTCATATTTGTATTGGAGTATTTGACATAATCGAAGTGTTGGTTTCATGGTATATATGTCCTTGCATAAACTCTAGTTACTCATACTTGTGTTATAGTTACTAAATTTCGGTAGGCAAATAAGAAGGAATTACTTCCCCAGCCTACCCCTGTCTTGGATTGTCGTTGGGTAAGTGCTCCATTTGTGAAGTTGAATGTGGATGGTGCAGTTAATTTACGGGAGGGTTTTTAGGGTCTAGGCGTGGTTGTTCGTAATTGTAATGGGGAACTTATATTATGTTTCCTATTTAAATCGGTGCACTAGATACTAACTTATATTATGTTTCCTATTATTTCCTTTTTTTTTTTTGCGTAAACCATTTTGGTGGGCTTGGAAGATTAGTCAAGTCGGCCCTCGGTGATGAGTAGAGACGACCTGACCTAGCCCTATATAAGCTTAAGGCCCTGCTCTCATTAGACACGTTCTCTAACCCTAATCTTATCATAAAAAGAGAGCTGAAACAGATTCTGAGAGAGAGCAGAAGTCTTGAGCCGTTCCTGTTCTTGCTAGGATTGTTGCTGCTGTGGTTGAATGAGTTCAGAGGTCATGTACTCAAGAAAGATGATGCAAAGTATGTCTTTACGTATTTCAGATTGTGTGAAAGATCATGAACACGCATATAAAGAAATCTAACAACTTATGGTGCCGGCTTCCAAACGAGTTTGATGTAATTTTACTCCTAAGGCTACTGAGCTTATGACAACATATTAGGTTCACAGGCGGCATCTTAGATGGGTTACGGGTCTCTTGTTCTAGAAATGGATGCTCAAGAGGTAATTAGATGTTTGAATGCTTCAGAGGAATGTTTGGATTCCGATGGTGCATTAGTAGCAGAAGCGCAAGCCTTTCTAAAGCTTTTTCCTATTGTGATTTGTCAATATGCTTCTCGTAGTTGTAATCAAGTGGCACATCGCCTGGCTAGGTGTGCATTGTTATATTCAGATTTTCATGTTTAAATTGAAGAGGGGCCTATGTGGTTGTCAACTGAATTACTCTTTGATGTTTGATTTAAATGTTTTTCAGGATCTCTGCTAGTTGGGTTAGTTTTCCACTTATCTGCTCCTCAATCTCTTTTCTAGTTTTGTATGTTCTTCTTGTTCCTTATTGTCGTTGCTGATCTTAATTTTGTCTCTATTTCATATTTGCTTTTGATTCTTTTACTTTTGATGCATTGGTACTGTTCACAACAATATTTTTTTTGGTATTTCTAGTGAATATATTGATTTTGACTTGTCCTTGCTTGTTGATGTTTTGTCCATTTTTTTAAAAATGTTTTTGTTTCTTTTTGCTTCAATTTTGTTGTTGTTTTAGTTTAGGTTTTGTTCTTTTGTTTCTCTTGTCAGTGTTTTGATTTCTTTTTGTTTCCAAGGTTTGCTTTGGCTTCTAGTTTGTTAAGTGTGATTTCTGTTGGTTTTCAGTTGTGAGTTTTGGTTTTTTAATTTTTAATTTTAATTTTTCAGTTTTGTGTGTTTGGTTTTCTTTTGGGCTTAAATGTTAAAATGGTCCCTGTGTTTTATCTCATAGGCCAATTTAGTCCCCGTGTTATGAATTTGGCCAATTTGGTCCTTGTGTTTGTATATGTTAGTCAATGTGGTCCATTCCTTTAAAAATATAAAATTAATTTTAAAAAAAATGTAATTGATGATAAATTTTTTAATTCAAACTGAAAATGGAATATATTTCTTTTAAATTTCACCTTCCCCAATTCGCGCACACACCTCAACCACCTCCCAAACCCAGCCACCATCACCACCACCACTCCAACCCCAAAACCATAGCCACCTTCACCACCATTCCAACCCCACCTAAACTACAACAACTCTCTCTCTCTCTCTCTCTGACAAATCATGAAGATCATCATAGCCAGTCACCGTAAGCTTGACGGCTCTACCGCCAATTGATCATCCTGGCTGTAGCAAAAGTCGATGACATCCAGATCCATGGATCGGAGAGGAGAGAGAGATGAAGGGTAGAGTATGAGAAAATCTTAAACAGAAGATAGAAGAAAATTTGCAGCAAGAAAAGAGTAAGCATCAATTCTACTAAGAACCCTTTTTTTTTTTTCCTACGAGAATCGAGACCATTGGAGGTTGAGGTTGTGTGAGTTTTAATCATTTTAGCATTATTATTATTTGAGTTTAAATCTTTACAATTAATTACAAAATTTTAAATTAATTTTAAATGTTCTTTTTTAAGGTTTTAACATAATTTTGACTAAAAGGATCAAATTTGTTAACAGATACAAACACAGGGACTAAATTGGCCAAATTAATAACACAAGGACTAAATTGGCCGATAAGATAAAACACAGGGACCATTTCAACATTTAAGCCTTTCTTTTGTGTTGTTTGTGTAATTTGGTTTTTTTTTTTTTTTTGGTCCCTATCATGATCCTTTAGCTAGATTTTATTTTGTTTCTGTTTGTTGTTACTTTTTATTTTCTTTTGTTTTGTCTTTGTTATGCTCTTTTAGTTTGTTTTGGTCATCTATTTTTTTGTTTATGTTTGTTGTTATTTTATTTTATTTTGTTTTGTCAGCTTTTAGCCTTGCTTAGAACAATCATCTTGGTGTTTTCTTTGTTACTTTCGTTTTCCTTTTGTTGTGTCCTTATGTTTACTTTTCTTGTTTTGTGGAGCTGTGAGTTTTCTGTTTTTTTACTTTTCTTCGTTTTTTCTGCAGCTTGGTTTTAGTAGGCTTTTGTTTCTTTTTATGGATTTCTTGTTGTTTTGCTTTCGTATTGGAATGTATTTTAGGTTGTAGTCTTGTTTTAGTTTTTTCAAGTTTTATAAGGTTTTTTTTTTTTTTTTTTCACACTCAATTTTGTGTGGTTATGTTTCTCTTGTTTTGTTTTAGGTAGACATTTGCAGGTGTATGGGGTCTTTTTGTTCCAACAACTTGAAGAATGGGCTTGGACTGCCGTAAGAAGAAAATGAACAGAAATTCCGCAAATGCCTGAGTTCAAGAACCAAGCCCCCAAAAGAGTTTTTGAAAAGTCTGATGAAACTTTAGAAAAACACTCTTAGATTCTTTTCACCAATAACCAAATAAACATGATAAATCAATTAATGGCTTAGCTTGAGGAGCTTGTGACATGGGAGCTAAGCTTTCACAAGTTTAGCAATTTGAGAGAGAGAGAAGCATGGGTTTCTTATAGAGAACGAAAGTTTGCAGTAAGACAGAGGAAAATTAGAACGATTTCTATCTTAAGGGAAGAAGAAAAACAAACGAAGAAGAAGATTGGGTGGCTTGAGTAAATTCTCAGATACTTGACAAAGCTTGGTCAGGCTTTGGATGATGGATTATCTGGGTAGCAGAAGCCTTCTTTTATAGCCACAAAGAACCCTAATTTCATCTAACCTTTCCCTTCCTTTTTCATGACCTCTTTCCACTATATCTTTTTTGGTGAAATTCTCTCATCCAAAGTGCATAGGTAAGGAGTTCTTTGTAGTTCTAAGGTTTTGACATGGCTGGCCTTTCTCCATAGGGATGAAGCACCACTAACTTTCCCCTTGATTTTCCTATGGGAGCTAACAGAGGAAAAGGTTGTAGTGGACATGCTGTTTACCCAACGGGTAAACCTCTTGCTCGCATGGATTTCCTCTGGTTTTTGTGTTGGCTTCCGTTGACTCATTTGGGCAAAGGCTGAACATGTCTGCTAGATATTTTATAGAGTGTTGGGTTGGGCTTTTTCCAAGGCCATGGGTTGGTGATATTCTACTCTTCAGCGACTGGTCAGCTTGTTTTCGTCAAGCTGCTGGAAGCAGTTTGCCTGTTGCGTTTTTTAACAAAGTATTTGGGCATTCTAATTAACATTGGGCATTCTAATTAACATTGGGTTTTCTAAGCAAACTACTGTATTCTTCCTAAGGCATTGGGTCATGTTCTCTCTCTGATGCTAGCCCATGTTTTGAAGTAAAGAAATGGGCTTGAGTTTTGGTGCTCCCAAGTAGCCCAAAATTCTCATTCCTCGATCCTTTAACTGGGCCTAGTGAATGCTTGCACCCATCCACACCACAACCTTCTCAGCAGCCCCGAGTAATTTTGTGGCTTAGGCCCACTTAAGCTTGTGGCATAGCTTGGTGTTAGAATAATAGCTCTTCTTGCATGACACTTACGCTTGTGCTTGAGTTTTATTATGCCGTAATAGGCTATAATCGAGCCAAGTAATACCAAACGGGTATGTGAGCGTGATTTTGTAAAGTTGGCATGCTCTTGGCCCTTTTGCGCGTGCTTACTTGGCATGACACGTGGCCTGTAGCTTGTATTGGTGTGTCCTGCAAATTCTCTTTTATCATGATTGAGCTTCTTTTGCTTTCAATTATCCGAGTTGGGCCAAGAATTAATCTGGGCTTAGCCCCTTGGATTTTTGGGCCTCAATAACAGGTTATCAGGTAAGTTCTCATGGTTTGTATATGCTATTATTTTTTCTCTTCTTTTATTTTGTTTCCACCTTTTGTGCTTCTTATCTATCTATATATATAAAGCAAAAGGCAGAGAATGGTGAAACATACAAAATACCAGAAAATATCCTTGGATAATGCAAACATTAAGAATTGAAATTATTAATTAAATGAGGATAATATGGTAAATTCACACTTTTCATATTAAAAAAATAAAAATAAAAATAATAATCATATAATGGATCCTATTTTTATGGACCACAACTACCCATTATCTTTTTTAATTCTAAAATAAATTTAAAGTTAAAAAAAAAAAAGCCTCTAGCAGGTGCGGAAGCGCGTGCAGAGGCTAGTCTCTTTTAAGCTTTTTGTTTGGATTTTGTTGGCTAATTATCTTTTCTCATTGTTCATTTGCGTCCTTTTAGTTTACTTGTTTTTTATTTTTTAGTTTTTTTAAATTTATTATCTCATTTTTTGTTTTTTGTTTTTTTTTTGTTTTTTGAATTTGTGTTTGTTGTAGGTTGCAAGTTTTTGGTGCCATCCAAATTTTGGTTGATGTGCAGATTGAAAGTATGTTTAGGCTTCCTTTTCTTTCTTTCTCTTTCTTGTTATTTTCCCTTGAGTTGTTCAGACGCAAGTCTTTTTTAAAATCACGTATTTATTTCTGTCTCTTATGTTTAAGTTTTGGATAGTCTGTTTATTTTCAGTGCTATCTTTTGTACACTCTTATGATGCTTATTGTTTTTTAATCAAAAAAAAAAAAAAAAAAGAAACAAAAAAAAAAAAAACCCTACCTCTTCACTTGGGCCAAAAATGAAAGGATGCTAATCCATTGGACTTTGGGTTCTCTCCAGATTGGTTATAATGTGGGCCTTATATTGCAGCCCATTTCTTTTGTCAATCTAAATCATATTTATCTAGAAAATAGTACACAACTAGGTAGGTAGGTTTGGCAGAACCCTTCATTAATAAACTCTCCGATAATTGAAACTAGCCCCTTGGTTAATAAACTCACGCGTTTGTCAATTGATTTTTTTTTTTTTTTAGAATTAAAAAAAAATATTTGATAGTTATGTTCTATAAAAATAAAATTTATTATATTATTTTATTTTTAATATGAAAAATATGAATTTACAATATTATCCTAATTTAATTAATAATTTAAATTCTTAATATTTGCATTAATCAATGATATTTTCTGGTATTTTGAATGTTTCATCATCTTTTGATGTTTGCTTTATATATATAGATCATAAATAAATCAAAAATGTGAAAAAAAATAAAATAAATGGGTGGGTAGTTGAGGACCGTTAGATAAAAACATGGGGATTCTACTCTCATCTCCCAATTTGTTGGGTTTTATTTTATTTTATTAATATTATATAATTTTAACAAAAATAATATTTAAATGTGCTAAATTTTGTCTGGTTTGAGTAAAGGGAAACTTCTGGAAGCGAAAGCGTGGGTGGCTCGGACGGTTTAAAAAACATTATCCGTGAGCGCTCACGTGTCACTATTATCCCAAGAAAAAAGAGATTAAACAATGATTACAACGCAAAATAAGCTTTTAATTGAGTGATTAGACAGGCATTAATAAAAAAAGCACGCCTACTTGTCTGGGCGTGGAGCTAAGTCGTGACTGTTTTTTTGATAAATTTTGGGACGGTTTTATTTAACAGTGAAAATATTTATAAAAAAAAAGAAAGAAAAAAGCTCCCAACGGTTTCGTAGAGCTTCTTAGCACTTCTTTAGCCCACGCACACGCGCACAAACAGCACAAGCGCGAGCCTTTCAGAGAGAGAGAGAGAGAGTGTGTTTTAGAGAGAGAGAGAGAGAGAGAGAGAGAGAGAGAGCGAGAGCGAGAGCGAGAGAGCGAGAGAGAGAGAGAGAGAGAGAGAGAGCTTGGGGTTGGGGTGTTTTGGTTCTGTCCTGTGTGTGTGAATTCTCTACGGGTTGCAGTTGCAGACATGGATAGCAAAGTGGATGAGGTTTCTGTAGAGCTCTCAGCTCCTCCTGCTTGGAAGAAGAAGGTCTCTTCTTTCTAACGTTCTTTTTGGTTACTCAACCAAATTTTATTTGTTTATTTTTCGGTACCAACCAGTCCTATTTGCATGATATGAACTGTTCTTGTAGCTTTATGTTTGCTTCTAATTCATGGGTATTTGGTTTCTTTTTGGTTTTTGGGTGCTGGGGTTGGTATGATTTTAGCTCTGTTTTTTCTTAATCTGCTTCAATTTTTTGCTGTTTGTTAGTGCTATGTGGTAGAACTTTGTCTGAAATTGCTTGCTTTCAAGGGTAGGGCTTTTTATGCTTCTTTTTTTGTTTGCAAATTAATTTCTAATTCAAGGCAGTAATTTATGGATGCCGAAATAAGGGCAGTAGCTTTTAAGGGATGGGCTCTTGACTTGGCGTGTGCTGATTATTGTTGTAAATTTTTGGTCTCTTGTTAGTGTAAAGTGTTTACTGAATTTGGTGATTGTCCAAAAAGTGTCGGTGAAAAATATAGGAAAGCTTCTTTTGGTGAAGTATTCTGGAGAAATACTTTACGCGAACACATATATGCCAGTATTTTTATTTGTTAGTGTTGTTATTATTATTTCAGCAAAGTTGTATTCCCTGGTAAAAATGCTTAATTTGTGCTCTAAGATATAAGAACTGCTTTATCTGTATGGAACCCTAGCTGGATTGTGTTAAAGGTTACATCGTTTAGATCAAGTACTTTTTGTTGGCAGTTTGTGTGAATCTCTGTTAATATGTTGAAAAATTCATCCTCTTAGAAGTAAGTTGGAGCTAGTTCTGTATAAAAGAAATGTAATTCTATAAGTTCAGTAATTGGAAGGTCTTGGGAAATAAATAGTGGCCAAATATTATTTGTTCTAGATAGATGTTGGTGGTTTCCTTCACATTTACAAGTATGGTAGACTTACTAGAGGTGAGCTTGAACTTAGGATCTTTTTATTTTTTTCAGGTAATGAGGGAACCCCCATGAACTATTCCCTTGTTGGGTACAAAGTCTTAGGGCAATCACCCATAAACCGCATATCCATGAACTATAAGTTTTCTTCAGTTTGGCACCCTTGTGATTCCCAAACCCAGATTTTCTTAAAATCTGCAATCCTGATGATTCCATTTCTATTAATAGGTGCTTGCTCTGAACGTTTCCAAAATAAATTTTTAACCATATCCCGGTTCGACGGGTTTCGTTTTGTTATTTTTTGGGTAGATTTGATTCAACTAGGTTATGACTGATTAGTCAATCTGTTAATTGTCCGCCATTAATGAATATAACTGATATGGTAATCGAATCATGTAGTGTCATCTGATATGGAATTTCTTTGTAGCCTCACTTTGTAGAAATCTATGGATTCAAAACCTACAACCCAGTTATGGCTGTTACACTGTCACACAAAAGTTATTAAACAACTTTTAGGCTTAGGGGAATTCCAAGTGTTGTATGATTGCTAGCTGCCTGGTCAGATAGAATTATGATGAGAAATCCCATTAAATTAGTGCACTAATTTTGGTTTTTCAACTGTATGCTACACGAACTTCAAAACATGTTGTCTTACCCTGCTTTTGCCAATTAAATCCTAATAAATGGCTGTCCTTGACCTCTGATGGTTGCCCTAGGTAACGACAACCGGCTGAGAGCCCGAGCTAGCAGCTTTAGCTTAATCTAATCTCTGCCTTGGGTTATAATCGCCTCCTTTGAAGTCCTTTGTAGTAGACATTTGTTGGGTACAATCTAAAAGAATTTTGGGTTTGATGCTGGAACAATAACATTATTTGTTTCTTCCGAAGTTTGTGTATCAGTGTTCAGTGAAGCACCGATACTTGATGATTTCGGCCCAAAAGGATTTGGTCATGTCCCTTTTATGTGTCTCAGAACTTGATTTAGAATTAGATAGTTGACATAAGTGTGGGAGAATAGCACTATACCTAGTTTATAACAGTCTTTTGCTTACTTGTGTGTGATTTTAATCGATTGTAGATAGATGAGATGATTCACCTCAGTATAACTAAAAATTCTTAAGAAGATAGTCTTTTCTAGTCATTATGTTATTGACGCTATTTCAGAAGTAACCTGAGTTCACCACACGGAGAGGGTATTGCTTAGATGTGAACCTTGCAGACCTCGTTGGTTTCATTCAGTAGGATAGCTGTATTCAACTTTCTGTTGTACCATAAATCTGGATGACAACTCGTTAAGAATAAATAATAAGATTGAATCCAGCAACGTAAGTCTTTTCCTTCAGCCTTATGTTATCTTGTTTGAAAGTAAAACATGAGGAATTGAAAACTTCATTCCTCAAAATCAATGTATGTTCTACGTGCATGCACCTAGTATGCTCTTGTATTTCTCGTATTGATTAGGTTCCATGCCTTATGATGAAAGGGGAGTCAGCGAGCTTGTTGTAGTCGGTCCTAAAAGGAGAACCCTGTTTCTGCACGACAAAATTTCCTCTTGTTAAATTGGGATTAATTTTTTGAAAAAGCATTTAGTGTCATCAAGTAATCAATTTTTACATGTTTAGCAGTTTAGAGTCAAGGTCTGCGAGTTGTGATTTCTAGTGAACTCTGTCTCCCTAAGGACAAGAAACTAGGTAAATTGGCATGCTCTTTGCTAAACTGTGAATGAAAATAGGGCCAGAATGTGATCTACATCAGGATAATCTGGTTTTTTTATGGTTAACCGTAGATTTTCATAAATATTTGAGATCTATAAGAGACGAACCTCTGCTACTTTCTAACCATTGGGCAAAGAGTATTTCTGGTTGAAATATTTTCTTGCCTATATCATATAGTGCTTATACCTAAGATTGACCATTTAAACAGGAACTTGGTTCTCTAACACCTTTTATGTTATTCATAAAATTAGAAAATTGTGTTAAGTTGAATTTGAAATCCTTTATGCTTTGATTTGCTGATATTTCCTATTTTTTCCATTCCTTCATGTGTATGTGTTTACTTTATACAAAGATGCATGTGTTTGTTAAAATAAGAAGAGGTGAAAATTGATGCATTTTATTTTGCGCTATATAAAGTGTTCAGCTATATAGGAAACCAATGTTTGCACTGACAACATGTGTGTAATTTTGGGGGAAGACAAAAAGGGTCATTGTCCTAGCAATACAGTTCAGATCATATAATTTAAATTTAAATAGTGCACGCTTTATCTTCATTCTTCTAGTTCGTATAATCCCAGAAATCTCCCCTTGGCTATATTCTTGTCTCTCTTGAAAGTATCA
Source organism: Prunus persica (assembly GCF_000346465.2). Lineage (NCBI taxonomy): Eukaryota > Viridiplantae > Streptophyta > Magnoliopsida > Rosales > Rosaceae > Prunus > Prunus persica. Next base: position 6,381,718 of record NC_034011.1, read on the forward strand.
AAATAAATTTGCAAACTTATGAAATCAGACCTAAATGGTCTTAAAATATAGAGAAGCAATATCCACAAGTTCTTCTCCCCCTTTTCTCTCCTCTCTCTCTTGCATGTGCATGCGTTCTGTATATATGCATTTCTATGTTAAAAAAACAAAAGACAGCCCACTGCATGAGGCTCCTGTAATGTCGGGTTTGACTTTGAGGAGAGCAAGATGTATGCAGCCATACCCCTGTTTTTGTAGTGGCTGTTTCCGGAACTCGAACCCACGACATCCGGTTTCTTGGGCAAGCCATTCTGTTTACTCCAATGTATGTATTGCCTCTAACATTTCTTTCGCTCTATACAGTATAAATCGGTTATATTGTCCTAATCATGAACAAGATAGTATATACCTTGTGTATATATCGTGTATCTGCAGTATAAAATTAGAATTGTCGATTGATGTATGACGGTTGTGAAATAAGTTGGATCCTGATAGAGTGAGGATAAGCAAGTGGGATTCTATGGAAATTTTGGTGAAAAAAATTATACCATGCCAAGAACTCAAAGGTTGTTATATACAACTGGAGAACTTTCATCAGTAAAATAGTGCTGGAGGAGGTTTACGTCTTAGATGGATGCCAACTACTTTAGAAGTAGACTTTCACATGAAAATCTTCATGGAGGACATATTTGTGATAAAACTTCTTGCAATTGAGTTAAAAACCCAAGTGGAAGTTAAGGTTTCATTTGCTATGGTTGTTTGTTCTGGTGGAGAGCCACCTAATGTTGGAGAAGTTTTCTGGTACTTTGGCCATGACAAATTAAATTCTTATCTGACTATTCAAGTACTCAGGCCTGATGTTGCACAAGTTTGAAAGAATTTAATTAAGCTCATCTGACTATTCTGGTATATGAAATCTGAGTGTTCTGGTAAAATATGTGGACAACCTACTCAAAACAGCTTGTGAAAAGTGAATGATATTCTGGTGACATTGTGAATCTGCTTTTTATTTGGTCCTTGTAATTAGATCACAGTCACTTTTAATACATGCTGCAGAACTCTTTGCCTACCTTTCTAAATGTTTCAAAACAAGGGCATATGCTTTTCTGAATCCTTTAGTATTTGGCTATACCATGCTAGCATTGTTGGAATTACTAAGGATGGTTGATCGAGTTAAGTCAATGTGGTTGTTGTACATAATCCTTGGATATGGTTTTTTACATTTTCTTTCTCTTTGTTCCGCAGTTTTTCCCCAAGAAGGGAGGTACACCAAGGAAAAATGAGATCGTATTCATTTCTCCAACAGGGGAGGAGATTAATAATAGAAAACAATTGGAGCAGTACTTAAAATCACACCCTGGTAACCCTGCAATATCAGAGTTTGATTGGAGCACTGGTGAAACCCCTAGGAGATCAGCAAGGATCAGTGAAAAGGTCAAGGTGGCTCCAGCACCAGAGAGTGAGCCTCCCAAAAAAAGAGGCCGAAAATCATCAGGTTCAAAGGACAACAAAATGGAAGCTGCTGGTGGAGAAGTTGATGGTACGAATGAAATTCAAATGAAAGATGCAGAGGTAGCTGAGAAGAGAGATGCAGAAGCTGAGAAAGAGAAAGATGCGGAAGCAGAGAAAGAAAAAGATGCAGACGTTGAGAATGATGATAAGAAAACTCAAGGCGAGGAGGAAAATGAAGAGAAAAATGTTGTAACAGAGGATAAAGCTGCTACTGAGATAACTGAAAACAACAAAGAAGAGGTGCCACAAGCAGGGGAAGATCAAGCGAATGGAACTTGCGGCAAAAAACAGGATGAAACAGCTGCTGTGACTGTGGAAGAAAATGGGGCTGCGGAGAAAGAGAATGTGGATGCAGCAGCACCTCATACGGAGGGAGAGATCAAAGGGAATAACGATGCAGCAGAGAACGGTGGAAAATGCAATGCTGAAGCTGACGAGAAAATCAAGACCAAGGATGGGGAGGTTGTTGAAAATGGCAAGGCTGAGCAAGTGGTGCAAGCTGATGCCCCACAAAATCTACAGACCCCTCCATTGAGCCGCTGAACGTATCTACCACCTTTCTAGTGAGCTGTTGAATGTGCTGTACTACCATTTATCACACTTAGGATTCTGTGACATCCATTTAACCCTTTATTTTGCGCCTTCCCTTGTTACAGTAACTCTGGGAGTTGAGGATGATATAATGTTAATGTTGTTAATGTTAGAATGTAATTGTATGTAGGGAACAGACCGGTCCGGTAGAAGATTAGGTCTTGTAGTTTCTGCAGCAATAGTTATGCAGTAGCTTAGATTGTAGAATGTAAGACATCCTTACTGGGCCCACTGCTTTTTATTTGTTGTAGATGGTCATCAAGTGCACTTCGTTTGTTACCTTGTTACTTTGTTAATGTGGCTAAAGTTTTAAATGTCCTGGGCGGCTTGTGTTTCTCAAAATTGAGTGCTATTTTGAGCTCTCTGGTTTTGGACGAATATGTTTCTTTGCAGTCTGATCAATAAGAGAGAAACGATGATGAGTAGGTATAAAGATTATTCTGCAGTTTCATTATGTTATGCAGTCTGGGAAAGATCCGAGAGCATGGTGGAAAACAGAGAACTTTTAATTAGCTCCAGCTTATTAAAAGTTCTAATATATAATTTTTTATTATAATTTGTGTAACAGAAATATCAAGTAGCTATGAACAATATACCAAACAATAGCTGTGAATTACATGATTCTTAGCCTTTAATTTATTACTATCATGATTATTAGTTGTTGCTGCTGTCCTGAGTAGTAATGAACAATATGCCAACGGAGTCTAATCCAGTGGAAAATAACCTTGAGTTACCGGTGGTCTTAGGTTCGAACTCATTTGGCATTTGGTAGTGTATGTGTGTGTGAAAAACCCTCCGTATCTTTATAGTTTAGACTATTGTTTGTATTAAAAAATAAGACATTATGAATTTCAAATGCCCCCTCTTAATTGAAATAAATCACAAATCTTCTTTCTGAGTGTTTTGCTCATAATTTAATGACCCATTTTTCTCTGAAATTTTTTATTTTTATTTTTTAAAGGGAAGCCTTGGAATTTGGTTTGTAACGACCTTTGCTATGTACTTTTATTTTGCAAGCATCAATACTTTTTCTTAATCGTACTTATGGTTTTTTTTTCCTTTTTTTTTTTTTTTTTCTGCCCACAGTGAATCTTGAAGCATGGACGTCCAAAAGGCTTATAATTGTGGCCACTAACATTTTATGTTGAAACCTTTTGCATACATGGGTACTTTTTCTCCTTTCCCACGAAAGGTATATTGAACCATCGATCCCAAAGCCTATGACAAAGAGAAAGAGCCTTTTCAAGAAACAGAGAAAATACCCAGATGGAAACAAAACAAAACCAGAAAGTGGAAAAGGTATACTTTGAGTTTGAAAAAGACAGTTAAAAGTGAGAGTAAAGTAAGAATCTATTCTATGCTCCTCCACCAAAAAACATTTTGCCACCTTTGCATTAAGGTTAAGAATCTTGCATTCTTTGTTCACAGAATCACATCCTTCGGACATCATCTCTGGACTTAAGGAAGGCTAAGAATCTTGGATCTACGGCCTGCCTGAAGCAAAAGTATTGCCTCATCCCAAGGATTGCTTACGCCAGTATCTCGGTTGAGGTTGCCGTTGTTGGTGGGTTACATAACATTATTATTAGGTCATCTCCACTTCCTCTCTACAAATTGAATGCTCCTTCATTGTTAGTAGAACCAGAAAACAAATGGAGCTCTCTTATCTCTGCTTCCTTCTTGTCTTCTCCACCACTACATTTCTCAATGGTAACTACTTCTTCCACTATTTGCTTAAACTTTTAATGTCAAGTAGGCTTTTCGATGAATTGTATAGTCACTTATATTGACTTAACATTTGCTTTCTTCTTATTTTCTCTTCTAATTTGCTTAGTATTTTTAAATTTTAAATTATGTGTTCAAGTGTCTCATGTGTATTGAAGTATTTGGATAACAGTCTTTGTCTGATGAACGTTTGTATCTTTCTGTTCAGTGGATGCATCTTTTACAGGAACATATGGAGTAAACTATGGCCGGATCGCTGACAATATACCTTCACCTCACAGTGTGGTAACACTTCTCAAAGCAGCAAAGATCAAGAACATCAGGATATACGACGCTGATCACGAAGTCCTCACCGCTTTCAAGGGATCGGGGATTCAAATAATTGTTGGACTTGGAAATGGGCTCCTGAAAGACATCAGTGTAGCCGAGGATCGCGCCATGAATTGGATAAATGAAAATGTGCAGCCATACATTCCTGGAACTCACATTTCCGGAATAGCAGTGGGGAATGAGATCTTGGGGGGCACTGATGTGGAACTCTGGGAGGCCTTGTTGCCTGCTGCCAAGAATGTTTACAGCGCGCTTCAAAGGCTTGGTTTGGCAAAATCCATTGAGGTCTCAAGTCCACATTCAGAGGCTGTGTTTGCCAGTTCTTACCCACCATCTGCCTGCATTTTCAGGGAAGATGTTGCTCAATACATAAATCCGCTTTTGGAGTTCTTCTCACAGATCAATTCCCCTTTCTATATAAATGCATATCCATTTCTGGCCTACAAGAGTGATCCTGAGCACATTGACCTCAACTATGCTCTCTTTAAAAAAAATGCTGGGATTCAGGACACAAAGACTAACCTGCACTACGACAACATGTTCGACGCCATGGTTGATGCAGCTTATTTTGCTCTGGAGAAGGCTGGATTTGAGAAGACAGAGGTTATTGTTTCTGAAACTGGTTGGGCATCTAAAGGGGACGAAAATGAAGCAGGAGCAGATCCCAAAAATGCCAGGACTTACAACTACAACTTACGCAAACGGCTAATGAAGAAGAAGGGGACACCTCATAGGCCAAAGATGGAAGTGAAAGCTTACATCTTTGCTTTGTTCAATGAGAATTTGAAGCCGGGGCCGACGTCTGAGAGGAACTTCGGATTGTTCAAAGCTGATGGGAGCATTTCTTATGACATTGGGTTCACTGGACTTGTAGGTCCTTCTGCAGCATCCTCATCTCTCCTTAATTACAAGGTATGAGTTTCATATAATTGTCAAACAGTTCTCTGATTTTCCAGTGTGTGTTTGTTCTAATTATTTATCTAAAATGTTGGGTTTCAGGGTCTTGGACTTCGAGGCTGGTTTCAATCTTCACATACGTGGGTTTTCACAAGTTGTGCTGCTGTTCTGTTTTTAATGTTAACATGATAGTTAGGCTTATGATCAACAGCTGAAGGAAGTGTTTCAGGTTCCTAATGTTGTAAAATCTCTCCATGTATAGCCAATTCATTTTCTTTTCTTACATTATGATTCATTGTAATTCATTAACAGTACAATTCCTGACGGCTTTTTTTAACAAATAATATTCCAGCAGTTTGCAATACTCTCTCTCTTTTTTCTTTGTTACCCTATTTTTGGCTACCCCATAACCTATCCTTAATTTTAAATAATCTTATTATCGGAATCTAAAAACTAATGAGGTTCGCATATTTTATGATTTCTTATGTGTTAGTAAACTTAGAGAATTCATGAATTGAAACAAATCAAACAAACTAGATTTGGCCTTTCGTTTGGTTACTAATAAATTGTAGGCTCCATTTGAATGGAAGGATTCCAAATATATTGATCAAGATGACATTACAAGGTAAACTTGTTTGTTTGGACTAGTACAATTCATGTATGTGTATTCAATTGAGATTTTAACATATTGTAATTACATTATTTTAATGTAATGGATTTCAACTGAATTTGTAATTATATGATTTTACTTATGATTTTAATAGATTGCAATTACATGACTTTACTTATGATTTTATTAACTTAGGAATTTACATATGATTTTAATAGATTACAATTACAGGATTTTACTTTATATTTCTATGGGAGCATTTTTGCTCACCGCATTAACTAAATGTGTATGCTCACCACCACCCTTAAAAGGTGCCTACCTCATCCTTCTCAGAATATCTTCTTTTGCAGCGCACTAGTACTAGTAACCAACCAGCCACACCAATCAAAAATCAAAGAGGCAAGCTTTAAGCTTTGAAATTGGGAGTAGGACTAAGAGCAAGAAATTTTGTATTTTCTTTTGTCATATTTTGATTGATTCAGAATTTGGTGGTTTATTGGATTTGGAAGATTTTAGTTTTGAGTTTAGGGGTAGCCAAATCATATGGAGGAAGATGAGATGGATTCGTTGTTTGAAGGGATGATGTTGTTTACCCCTAACAATACAATAATAATCACTCTGTCGTCTTAAGAAAAGTGGTGGTTGTTTTTCTGGGGGAAAAAAATGTTGGTTTACTGTACACTAAGGAAGAGAGGAGAGTTCAGGAGAGAGGAGAGTTCGGGAAAGAGGAGAAAGAGGGTTCAGGTGAGGGAGGAGGAAAGAAAGAAAAAAAAAATAAAGGAAGATGGAAAGGAGGAAAAATGGGGAGTGTGCTGTGATGTGGGCCCTTTATTGTCTCTCTTATGAATTTTTTTTTTATAATAGTAAAAGGCATGAAAAAATAGTGGCGAAAAAAAGTATGAGGGCATATATGAGAATCATGCATAAGAGTGTGTGATTTGTTATGTGATTTGGTATGTATATCACACGCTCAAAAGTCTCACACAATACACCATTTAATGAAATACATTAAATTAGTAAGTTTTTGAATACTACAGTACTTTTTATTATCTTTTAAAAGTCCTAATTGAATATCACATAACTTGTATTAATTATTTAAAAATCTTAATTGAATACCACCAGACTTCTATTGATTACTTAAAAATCCTAATTGAATACCATTGTACTTTTAAGCTTCAAAACAATCCATTAAAATCACAATTGAATACACCCTCATTTACCAAGGTTTGGTGTTCCACTTTACCCCTTACCTTTCCATCCAAAAATTTGTTAAAATTGATGACATGACATGGATATTATAGTACTGTTGAGGCCCAAAAAATCCACGCTTAGGTCCAAATAAATTCTCGGCCCAATGCGATACCTTATCAAGAAGAAACACAATTTGGGCACTCGAAAGTTCGTCATATACGCTTTGCACACATGCTACGCCAAGCAAATAAGCAACATGCCACTCTACAAACTTAAGTGGGCCCAAGCCACGCAAGATGCCCAGGGCTTGCTTGAGTGGGTTATGGTATGGATTGTAATAAATTATCATGAGGCCCATTAATGGGCCTAGAAATGGAAGTCCTGGGTTGCTTGGGAGCCTCGGGACTCAAGCCCATTTCATAGGTCCAAACATGTGGGTAAGCACAAGAGAGAAAAGAATAGTCCATCACTCCAAATAAAAATAACCCAACCAAAATAGCCTATTGACTCAACCAAAAAGCCCAAATATTTGATAAAGAAAGCCCACTTACTCAATAAATCAACTTGGCCCATACAATTACAATAGAAGAGTTGCAAAGCTCCAGCACTTGGCTGAATAATAAAGCCACGAAGGAAAGTCTGAAAAGTTGCTGGGAAGCTCTAGCACATGGGGGGAGCAAGTTCCAAGCAAGAAACATTCAAGGAACCAATGAATATTAGCCTGCGAGCTGCCAGAAGCACCAACATACATACCCCAATTCCTTCCCCCATCAGACCTGGCCATGGAAAAAGAAAGAAAGAAAGGAAGGAGATGGCTGGGAATGGAAGTCTCCCATTGGAACAGCTGCAGGAAAGGGGGTCTTGAGCTTCCAAAATTTCTGATTTTGTGCAAATAAACAGAGAAGATTTTGCTAGAATAAGATAAGTCAAAGAAGGGGACGAGAAAGGAAGGAAAAAGCTTGGCCAAATTAGATAGAAACCATTAGGGTTTCTTGGAAAAAGATGGCTTCCAGTAGCTATAAAAGGGGCCTTTTCTACTCAACCAAAAATCAACTCAGATCTGGAGAGCAAGCTTTATCTCTCACCTCTGAAACATCTGCAATTTCGAGCTCATCCTTCCATCTTTTCTCATTTTCCCTTTTGGTAAACTTTTCCAAAGCTTGACAGAGTTTTCGTCGAGCTGCCGGAAACTACCCAGCACCCCACTACTTCATCATTAGCTAAAGAATTCAGACCTAGAGAGTAAGCTTCCTCTCCTACCAGCAAAAACCCAACAATCTCGTGCACTATTCACCCTCTTTCTCCATTTTCTTCTTCTGGTAGACTACTTTCACATCTGACAAGCTGCCGAAAGAACATAGTTCTTTCTTTCTCTCTTCTTAGCCAAATCAACTTGCAAACCCCTTCTTCCTCACCTTAAACACTCTCATTTTTCCCTAGGAAGCCATATTTTCCTCTTTGGTGCTAAACTCATGCTGATTTTGCTTCCATGCCACAAGCCTCTCATGCCAAGCTAGAAAATTTATCTGTAAGCATCAAGAAATCATCTGTACGTTGCTGTTGTTTTAGTTGGTGAAGGTAACCAGAACGCTTCCTAAGGCTCTACTGCCCTTTCGAAATGCTTTTGGAGCTTGATTTTCGAACTCAGACAAAGGGGACAATTTCATCAATCTGCCATTTACGGCAGCCCAACCCGTTTAAGCTACCGGAAGAAAAAAGCCCCTACAAGTACTTTCGTATATATGGGTTATTTCACACCAATCTGGGTGATGTGGCCAAGTGGGCCACATCTCCAACATAGACAAACAAATAATAAAAATGATTTACCTTTAAATAATTTAATAAATTATAAATTCAATTAGTTCTCTCCTCCCTTCCTGACTCACACCACTATTCTCTATAGCCACCCTCTCAAAGACCCTAACCACCATACCCTCCCCCTTGTTCACCTACACCTCGCCCCCCACCACAAGCACCACTAAAACCAAGAAGTGTCACTTGCGATGACGCCTTTAACGGCGAATTTGGGTGAAACATAAAAAATAAAAGAAATTAGAAATAAAACCAACATCTCTTACCACCCCCAACTGAACCTTGCCGCCACCTACAACCAACATCTCTGACCACCCAGATCTTAAACATCTCTGAGCCATGCATGTGGGTGCTGATGTCATCAACTTTGGAGCCTGCTTGGGAGATTACGAAGAAGGAATTTGTTTTCCTGCGAGCCTTGAGTGAAGCTGAGGCCGTCAGAAGAACTCCGATGAACGGAGCCTACTTGGGAAATTCTTGTGTCTGTGTTTACTTATGGGTTTGTGTGTGTGCTTTATCTTTGTGTGGCTTGTGTGTGGTAGTTGCGTAGTCCATCAACGACAAGGCCTTGGAGTATTTTCGCATAACAATCGTAGTTTTTAGTTTTCATTTTTTATGCTAGAGTATAAAGGAAAAAAAGGAATAATGGAAGTGAGAATGAGAGTGAAGATGAGATTGGGAGGGAATATGAGAGTAGAGGATAGGAGAGAGGAGTAACAAAAGTGAAGACAAAAATTAAAAACTGAAATCTATTTTAAATTGTTTTCACTTTCAAGTTTTTATTTTTACTTTGTTACTCCTCCCTTCCATCCTCTCATCTCTCATCCCCTCTCTCTATCTCATCCTCACTACCATTATCATTCTTCTTTTGCTCTATATTCTAGCAAAAAAAAAAAAAAAAAAACTAAAATTGAAATAGTTATCAAACCAACTAATTGTATTAATTCACTATGATAATATAGCCTTAAAGAATTGTATTTAATTAATTAAAACATCAAGGCACGTAAGTTTCCATAGAGGACCGTGTCTCCATTGACATTGGACTCTTGTAAATATGCCAAAAGACTACAACTCTTCAAACCATTAATTTCTCGAATGAAATAAATAATTCTGATATATTCACATCCGAAATTCAAATAGTTGTTTTGCAAATTCAGTTATCACATACTACTAAAAAAAGAGTGTAAGTGAATAAAATTGGAGTGAGAAAATCATTACCCTATTAGAAAGTTAAGCATGACGGAAAAGTCTTTTCCACATGGAACTTAGAAAAATAGGTGGCTGGATGGAACTTTCCATGCATATTGCAATTGCTATATGTTCCTCGTCAAGGCTGCCGCGTCCAAGACTCCAACCAATTAACAAGTCTTTCTTCATTCTTTCTTACCTCTTCTGTAAGTTAAGTTGTCGCTCTTCTGTATTTATAGGCACCAATATTTCTTGCATCCTTGCAATTCTTCTCAGTGATCACCCACATACAGCACGATTTTGTACGGGGAGAGAGAGAGAGAGAGAGAGAGAGAGAGAGAGAGAGAGAGAGAGATGGAGAGGAAGATGGTGATTGTTTTTGGTTTAGTTGTATCAATGTTCTTGCAAAGTGTGGCAGCACAGAAAGTTCACGTGACCTCACCACCTTCTGTGCCTACTACACCTTCTCTGGAATCAAACGACCCTAATCCAGAACCAGCACCATCACCTTCCTCCACTCAGCCCACTGGGAAGACCACTCCCCCCACTCCCCCCACTGGGAAGACCGCTCCACAGCCCGCACCGGCTTCTTCATCCGGGGCTGTTTTCGCTAGTTTCTTTTTGTCGTCCTTGGCTCTTGTCATGGGTTTGTTCTTTTGAAGACCTCAAGAGATGGACCAATTTTTATTATTATCTTGGGGATCCATTAATTTTGATGTTTAGTATAATTTTTGATAGGAGATATGAGGGAACTATTATCCCTGATTTCTTCATATAATCAAATCGTGATGTTTCTTTGACTGCATTATCAATAAAGGAACTCCCTCTGTTGAAAATTCGATCTCTGCCATATTCAAGTATAATATAATTGCCTACTCAAATTAGCGTGATGAATTAATGTGTTGAGACCTGAATGATAATCCAATAGCAATCTAACCACATACATGTCAATAATGGATTTTGCATTCATTTGAAACAGGCTAATACAAATACCAATCAAATGAAACGTTCATAAGAATAGATTGGTTTTGCACATTCCGTAACAATTTGTCATACAAAGAGCTAGCATAATTCGTTCTTCAGTTTTCATTCGCTAACCTGTGGTACCTAAAATAACTTTTAATTTGCACATTGAATGCAATCCACATATGGTTTTGTCTAGCTTGATATAAAGGGGTACAACTCGAATCTTACATAACAACTCTCACAAATAGCCACCCACCTTGTGTTCATAGCTCGGATATAACAGAGCTCGTGTGAAAGAGAGCATTGAGCTCAAAACAGAGGAAAAACAATTATAAGGGCATAAAAGGGCCTTTTGTTTTTCGTCTACTCCAGAGCTTTTATTTATAGGCTTGAATTCATGTATCGTTTCCATATATTCTCATTATTCATCAGTGATACAATTTGGTAATTTAAGAGACAAGGAGAGAGAGAGAGAGAGAGAGAGAGAGAGAGAGAGAGAGAGAGAGAGATGGAGAGCAAAATGGTGGTTGTTTTTGGCGTCTTTGTGGCCGTATTTGTGCAATGTGTAGCAGCACAGACAGTGCATGTGGTGGGAGATAGCTTAGGTTGGACCATTCCACAATCTGGGCAACAATATGTCACTTGGGCATCTGCTAACAAGTTCGCTGTTGGTGATTTTCTCAGTAAGATTTCTCAAGTCTTCTAATTTACACCTACTGTCTTTGCCAGTCAATTGGGGAACTCATTATTTAACGCTGGGTCTTACCTAATTCTCATGAGATTACTTGATTTTTAAATTACCCTTTAGATTAATATAACATAAGTATTAGTTGATTCAATGCCATAATGGTGTTTCAATTTTGCAAAAGTTTTGTGGGTCAGTTTTATTTATTTATTTTACATATAATTAAAACTTGGTGTGTAATTAGTTATTTCATATTGATTGGTTAGTTATTTCCTTTTATTTATATCAAAATTTCAAATTTAATAATTGTTATGGTTTGAAATTAATTTCAAATTTAAGAAAGACACTTGTTCTTGCTCTTTATAGGTCTTGATCCCTATGTTTTTGGTACATTAATTTACTTACATTTTTCTTAGGTACATATGTCTCTAGGTAAATTGTTGAACTTGCAAAATATAGGTACATTAATAGGTATATTGTAAAAAATATTTACCTTATTGTAAATAATTTACCTTCTGCGTAGTATTTCACTAATCCGAACCGTCTATTCATTCAAAGATCATGTCTACAAAAAAAACTAATTGAATCCGATATCATTTGATCATTCAATTAAATTATTGAAATTTTAGTACTTTCTTGAAACACCGTGTTTATTAATTTTGTAGGACCCAATTAGATGTCTAAATAGTTTCCGATTTGTCTAATTTTTTTGTAAGGATGATCTATGAATGAAGACCTAAAAAATAGATGCTTTGGATAGTTGAAAAAACAATCGTAAGGTACCCTAAAGGGTGTACCTTATTTGAGGGACACCCTTGTGGGGCCCACTCCACATTATATTTCACTAATCCAAACCGTCTATTTTTTATATAATTATTCAAAGATCATCTCTACAAAAAATCACTCGAATCCGATATCATTTGACCACTCAATTGAGTTATTAAAAATTTAGTACTTTCTTGAAGCACCGTGTTCATTGATTTTGTATGATACAATTGGATGTCAAAACGGTTTCCGATTTATCCAATTTTTTGTGAGGATGATCTATGAATGTAGACTTAAAAAATAGATGTTTAGATTGTTGAAAAACAATTCGTAGGAGACCTTAAAGGGTGTCCCTCAATAGAAGGGGATATATATACACTTATATTATTTTTATAGGTACATTATTTATTGGATATATAATTTAGGGATTTTTTTTGGGTTCAAAATATTTTATAAATTGCCGATGGGTTAGAGGGAGTGCCAACCAAAAGAGATGAGGTGTTTGATATGCTATTACTAGGAAGAATAAATTATGAATAAGACAGTTAATGACATATTTGAAAATAAATATGAAGGTAAATGGCATGTATTGTAATTTAGTTAATATTACTATGACAAATCTATCTTACATTGCAACCTATTTTAAATTTGGGTTTTAAGTAAAGCCTTGAAAGTAGGTAGGTATATGTCTAAGATATAGTAGTTGGGCTTGTTTGGTAGGCCTCACTGGGCTGGACTGGGTTATATAACACTTGAAACCCATGTTTGGTAAGAGGGGGTACTAAGTTAAATGGGATTATATAGGACAACAATAAATAAAAAACACCTCACTCGCTATTCTAATATTGCGAGGCTGAAAAAGGGTTCGCAAAATAACCCCCACTCTATATAGAACAAGCGAGTCTTAAGTCCTCTTTCTCTCTCGTTTCCTTCAGCATCGCCTCTCCTCTCTCTCTTATTTCCTACTAAGGTAAGTTTTCTGGCCTTCTCTGGAGATGACCCATAACTCCTATACCAACCTCCATAACTTCTGGCCTTCTTTGGAGATAACCCACTCCGACTCCAAGGCCAGCCTTCACCACAGTCAGATCCTTGGCTTGAATCAAACTGCTCAACGCCATAACCTCCACCATAGCCTCCCTCCACCGTCACCACCCAATCTATAGAACAGTAATAGCCACCACCGACCCAATTGAACAAATCGAGAGTTATTGTGGTGGTTTGAATTATGTGCTTCAGTATGATTTTGTTGCTGTTTTCACATGGGTTATATAAAACCAAGCAGCACTAGCACTCATGGGAGGAGAGGATGTATGAAGAGAGATGAGAGAGTGAAAAAATAGGGGACGCATGTGGGTGGTAGGGAATCTGAGTTGGGAGAAGAAAAGTCAAGAAGAAGGTGGAAGGAAAAGTGTGCTAACATTTTTTTTTTTATATATAATCTTGTTTTAATTAAACATTAATTTCAGATAATTTTAAGTTTCCTTTTATAATAAACATTAAAATATTAATGAAAAAATAAAAGTTGAAAAGAAATGACACTTCATTGTTTATCTTATTCTCATATGCTACTACAATCTGTATTTATTTTGGGAAAGAAAAATTGTATGTATAAAAATAAAAATAAAAAATAAAAAATAAACTATTATTAGATGCATACTTGTTCGGTTTATCAATTAACCAATAAAATTCAACTTTTTTTCTCTATTATTTTCACTTATTATTAAAGATAATTCTAGATTTTTTTTTTTTCTCTATTTTGGGACTACCTAAGCTAAAACCTTTTTTTAAAAAAATTTTTAAATACCCAAGTTAAACCTTGGGCTTTAAAAAGAGGGACTTTTTTTTTCTTTTTTCTTATAATTTTTTTTGGTAATTCGTATTTATATTTATACATCACAACAACACCTAATAAATTTTTTGGTGTCTGCCTGAGTAATTAGAAATAATTAAAAAAAATTATTTTTTAGTCCGACACAACACCAAACATAGGTCTTCACTATTTTTACAATCCAGCTTCTTAGTCCGACGCAACACCAAACGTAGGTCAGTACTTAATCCAGCTTAGGCTAATCCGAGTTAATCCAAGTCAGTCCCAGAATTTAGTCCAGTCCATGACTGTCCGCCGTACCAAACGACCCCGTAAGGGCCTATATTGGAACAACCTTTTTTCTTAAAAATTACTTACCTCTCTTCTCACACTAGAGAAATTATACTGTGATACGGTACTACCACGTGGCAGTGCCATGTGGTAGTACGGACTAATAAAATTATGATATCTGGCATTACTGTTATTAGAGAGAGAGAGAGGAGTTTCATTAGAACACTGTTAATGCTGTTTACTCTCTTTCTCTCTTTTTTATTTTATTTTTATATTTCTTTCAAAGCAAATAACCCTAACACGTGAATTGTCATTGGAGTCTGCACCAACATTCATAAAATACTTCTGCAGCCAAGAAAAGGAGCCGCCCCAAAAAAATAAAGGACTAGCCTTTGCCAAAAATGGATAATGGTAAATCAAATCAATCAAACAATCCTTTACTTTATACAGCTTTTTTTTCCCCCCTTATTTCTGCATGTTGTTTCCGATTGCAGGCTATAATGAAACTCTTCTCTCTCTCTACTAACAGTAATGCCAGATGTCATAATTTTATTAGTCCGTACTACCACATGGCACTGCCACGTGGTAGTACCGTATCACAGTATAATTTCTCCTCACACTAGACGTTCCTTAATAATTCTTCAGTTTTTCAACTTCGCCACCAACGCACACGATGTACAAGAAGTACCCTATGCATCGTTCGACTCATGCAGCTCGGACAACACAATTGGCTCGTCCATCACAACAGGCCCAGCCAACGTCACGCTCACCTCAGCAGGCGACAACTACTTCATCTGCACTTATGGCACCCACTGCCAGTCAGGCCAGAAGCTAGCCATCACCGTCTCAGCCGCCGCCCCTGGAGCCTCGCCCTCTGGACCAACTTCTGCACCACCACCACCACCACCGCCTACTACCCCTCCTACCACATCCATCACCGTCCTCGAACGACCCTGTTGCTTGTGCTCCAGTCAAGCCATCGTCACCATCACCGTCCACGGCTGGGGGGGGCCAACCCGGGTCTTGCCCGCCCCCTGATAATTCTTCTTCACTAGCTGTTGTGGTGGGTTTCTCTTTGTCCTTCTTGTCCCTTGTCATCTTGGGTTTGTCCTTCTTGCCCAACACTGTAAGCTTCTACTGAAGCTTACACATTAACGAACACAACACTGTGAGCTTCTTTGTCGTTCTAGCCAAGAGGTGCCCAACCTTCATGAATTGGTGCTCATCATCGTGAATCCAGCGAAAGCGAGCTTGGAGACATGTTCATAGCTCGCGCATAACAGAGCTTGTGTAAAAGAGAGCACTGAGCTCAAAACAAAGGAAAAACAATTAAAAGGGCATAAATTTAATTTCGGCAACACACTAAACCTGATATAAGGGTTTGAAAATCGTGGAATTTTCAGGTTTTTTTTTTTTGGGAAGAAGAATTTCTAGGTTTTGGTTGGTCACAAACTGATACATTGGACAACAAAACATGCAGTGACTAGAATTCTTTAAAACAATCATATAAATTCTAAGTTAGACCGTTATAATTTCTAAGATATTTCTTAAATTAACCAATAATTTGTATTTCGGCATATTAAAGGTACGATTGAGGAAGGTCTTATCTTTCACAAGTCCACTGATTTTACTTTACGGAGTTTCTCCGATGCTGATTGGGCTAGTTCCGTCAATGATCGACGATCTAACATTGGTGCTTGTATCTTTTTTGGGCATAATCTTCTCACATGGACTGCTAAGAAACAGTCTATTGTTTCTCGTTCTAGTACTGAAGCCGAATATCGCGCTCTTGCCCATACTACCCTTGAAATCCGCTGGTTTGGGTTCTTGTTTCGTGAACTTGGCATTTGTCTTCGTTCAGCACCATGCATATATGTTGATAATCTTTCAGCCATCTATATGGCTGCCAACCCTATCTTCCATGCTCGCAACCCTATCTTCCATGCTCGCACTCGTCATATTGAGGTCGACTATCACTTTGTTCGTGAATTAGTTGCTTGATTTTAGCTTCACTTAGGAGATAAAAAGCCATCAAATTTTTTTAATTTTTGAATAAGTGGCTGTTTGGAGGATGCTTCGACCAAGCAAACAAGAAAAGAATAAGGGAACAAGGTAGAGGAAAGAAAAAGTAAGGAATTAGAAGAGAAGAAACAAACAAGTTAGGGCAGAGATAAATTATATTCGTGTTGATTGGCAAGTGTATGTTGTCGTCGTGGTGCCTGAATTGACTTACAAGCATTCTTCATCAGCCTCAACATTATAAAACTATATGGGGAGAAATGAGAATGCCTACAACAATTCCCAACACTACCTTGCTATCATTTGCATTAAAAGATTTCTTCCTTTACCCTTTCTTTTTTCTTCCACTAGAAATCCATTGCTAGAGCAAACAAATGGCTGAAGCACTCATTTCTGTGCTCGTAGTCATCCAAAAACAAGTAGAACAAAAGGTCAGACTAGTTGTTGATGTTAAGAAAGAAGTGGCAAAACTCACCCGCCATTTCAAAGCTATTCAAGTTGTGCTCGAGAATGCAGAGGAGAGGCAAACGAAGGAGGTGGACATGTGATACTGGCTGGACAGTTTGAAGGATGTATCCTATGAGATGGACGACGTGTTGGAAGAGTGGAGTGCTGAAATTATGAAACAACATATTCAGAAGCAAGAAAAAGATGCTGGTAATGCTGGTAGTACTAGTAATACCAAGAAGGTATGTTTGCATTCCTGCCCCTTGGATTTGTTTTGGCCAAGTCAATCAAGTAATTCTTCGTATTGACATTGCTGTGAAGATAAAATAGCTAAATGAAAGATTAGCTCTGATTGCTAGTGAAAGGCAAAACTATAACTTTCAATACATGAAAAGAGGAATTGAACAAATTGAACGACAAAAAAGTTCTTCTTTCGTTGATAAGACATTTGGTCGAGTCAACGAAAAGGAAATATTAGTACAAAAGTTGCTGAGTGAGAGTGGTCAAGGAGGGGCGACCTGCCTTGTCATCCCTATTATAGGGATGACAGGAATTCATTATTTAACGTTGCTGAGTAAAAAAGTTACACCTATTGTCTTTGCCAGTCAGTTGGGGAACTCATTATTTAACGTGGGTCTTACCTACACTACTACAAAAAGTGAAAAAGGCGACTAGAAAAAAACGACGGTTTAACAAAAAATTATCGTTGTGTTTGAAAAGACAATGGTGTTATAAAACTGCCGTGTATGAGTAACTTAAACACCTAAAAAATGGAGATTCCAATGAGTGTTTTTAAAAAATGACACACCAAATTAAAAAAGCGTTGTCTTATTGAAAAGGTTTTCCTCTGAACCCAAAAACAACGGCAGAATGTATGAATCTACCGACGTAGAAAGCAAAGACGACAGTGTGCAACAACAGCTGTAGTTTTTACTCTGTAATAAACATGACCAAGTTTTCGTATTCAGTGCCGTAGAATTTCAAAAAAATCCACGTCGGTATATTACAAAAATACCGCCATATTAAATCAATGTACAACAACGGTAAGGATAAATTTATCGACTTATTATTTTTGTAGTGTACTATGACGGTATCTATATCTCTAACTACGTCGGTTTGTTCAATTAAAGCCGTATAATAAAATTTACCACGTCTTGAAGTTAAAATTACCGTCGTATTTATTCACTTTATACGGCTAACCTTATATCTAAATCGTCGTCTTATTATTATTATTTTTTTTACGATTTATTTCTTGGATTTTGGTAGCCTACGATGGTAAATCAACATAATGACAAGAATTGAGAATAACCACGGCGGTTTACATAGAAAATCGCCGACATAATCAGATTATTCTGAGATCCCAAGAGATATGAAATCTTACTAGAGGGAACTCTGTTCCTCATCATAATCGGACCACCAATGTGAGAGAAAGATAATATTTTAGAAGTTAATTATGTGTGTGTCTTTGTGTCTTTGAGATACACAAAGGCACACACACATCAGCATCCAAAAAATTTGCCTCTAAAAGTTGACGACGGCAGCCACAGATTTGCATTTAGAAAGACAATATTTTAGATGTTGATGATGTGTGTGTATTTGTGTCTTTTAGATACACAAACGCACACACACATCAACATCCAAACTATTGCCTCCAAAGAGGTGAGATAGAGCCAAGGGCAAGAAGATGTTGGAACCCTAATTGAAAACTGAAACTGAAAAAAAGCGTGAAGAAAACCCAATTTATAAAAATAATCTTCACATCCACGTTGGTTATATTACACTTACCGACGTGTAACTAAAGTAATCTACGTCGGTTATTAAAATAAGACGGTCGCATAAAATAGATAACCACGTCGGTCCGTAAACGAAAGGCAACGATGTTAATACAAACAACGTTGGTTATTTATAAAAAAACGACATGGTAACTTGTAATACTACTTCTTCAAAACTAAACTTTTGACGTGTAGCGCCCAACTAACCACGTCATTTTCGGAGTACAAAAAGTCAAATAGCTTTATTACTAACCACGTCGGTTGCTATTATTTTATTGTCGTGGTAAGTACATACTAGGGCAGTTTTTGTCACTACTGTCGTTGTATTGATCTTTGGGACACTATATAAACTTTTCGGTCACCAGACCTAAACTTTTATGTTCTTTCTAAAAATTTCAGTTTTCTCTCAGTTTCCCTCTCATTTCCGAAAAGCTGCGTGTCTGATTCTCAGTTTCCCTCTCTTTTACGTTCTTCCTCGTCTTCGTCTCGAAAACTCCAAAATT
This sequence comes from Prunus persica, assembly GCF_000346465.2. Taxonomy (NCBI): domain Eukaryota; kingdom Viridiplantae; phylum Streptophyta; class Magnoliopsida; order Rosales; family Rosaceae; genus Prunus; species Prunus persica. The sequence continues at coordinate 6,400,811 of NC_034011.1, forward strand.
TGATTCCGAAGAAAACTTTATTTGCAAGCCAAAGGTATTTTCTCAGTCCCTTTGTTTTTTTTTTTTCCTTCAGTTTCCCTATCATTTGAAGTTTTTTTTTTAAAGAACGAGTCCCACTGATGTTTGAAACAAGACTTAGGTTTGAAAAGAAGAAATCTTTCACTATTCCCACTCACAGGTCATGTGAGGACGACATGTTTTTCTCATATTTGACGGTTTTATTGACACACCACGACAGTAATTAAATTCGTGCTATTTCAATAGCACGACTGTTCATAATAACTGACGTGGTGTATTAATAAATACGATGTGTGAAAGAGAAAAACCATCGTCTGATTTGAAACAAACGTTTGAGAGAGAAAACTGGGCGGTTTTTTTATTTATTTATGAACTTATAATACGACGACGGTTTTATTTAATTCCCGTCGTTTTAAGTTGATGACCATGACGTATTTGCACATCCACATTTCTAGAGATTAGCACGACGGTTTGTTTTTTTTGCCATCGTCTAAACTTTCATTTTACGTCTGGTTTTTACCTAACCGTCATTGTTTTTCTTGCAGTTTGTATTTCTCTCTAAACATGGTTTCGAAATCCCAAAGTAAGGAGGCTCAAGCGTCAAAAGGTCAAGACAAGGACATTGCAGTTTCAAAGACACAAATGGGTGAAGCCAAATCTGTTCCAAGCAATCCCGCAAAGAAGATGAGATTTACTTCATCCTCCGAGAAAGACCCAAGCTCTGCGACATTTGATGAAGAGACAAAATCGACTCGCAGTATTAATACAATGAGCCTTGTTGTGAAAAGGAAAATCCAGAAGATTAAGAATGTGGTTGAGTACAATAAAAGTGGCAGACCACATGGCAAGGCTGCTAGAAGATGTTGATTCTTTCGTTCAGCAACACTATTTTGTTGCGGTGTCTGAGGACAAGTCGTCTCATGGATAATTTCATGTTGCTGCATGTAAGTCTGAAAGTCATGATTGACAAATTCTCCACCATTGTCCGAGCGAAGAATCTGAATTTGAGCATTAAACTGATTTTTTATCTGTTTGTGGAAGGACTAAAAACAGGAAAACACTTCATTTTTATTCTTCAGCAAATAAAGCCATGGCATCCGTGTACAATCATCTATGAATGTGACAAACCATCGAACACCAGAAGAAGCAGCAATAGGTGAAGGTCCCCAGACATCAGAGTGAATTAACGTAAATGGAATAGTACACTTGTTCGTACTCAACGGGTAGGGCATACGGTGACTCTTGGCCAAAATACAAGTATCACATGTGAAGTCGGAGTCCTTGAAACTTGACAATAAATCTGGTATAAGATGCTTCATATAACTAAAAGACGGATGTCCCAATCGACGGTGCCACAACCAGATTTGCTGTTGTTTGCTATCAAAAGGATGTGTCACATTGTTAGCCACACCGGGACTGAAGTCATCTACATAATATAGCCCCCTTCTCTTAGTACCATGACTAAGAATCTCCTTAGTGTGAATATCCTGAAGCAAACAAAAACTCGGGTAAATGAGTACACAACAATTCAATTGTTCAGTAAGCTGACTAACTGACAACAATTTATTGAATAAAGATGGAACAAGTAAAGTATTAGACAGTGAGAGAGAGGATGAGAGTTCAACAGTGCCAGCCCCTGTCACAGGATAAGTAACTCCATTGGCATTTGCAATACAAGTTCGTCGAGGTTGTGTAGTATTCAGAAAATTATCAGGATCAAATGTCATATAATTAGTTGTACCGGAATCAATTATCCAGCCCCTGGAATCAATCTTAGCAGAAGTAAGAAATCCATAACCAGTATCATTACTGGTCGTATTGCGTTGTCCTCGATCTTTAAGAGTAGCCCACCAATCGGGGTAGCCATGCAATTTAAAACAAGTCTCACGAGTGTGTCTCGGATCACCACAATATGCGCAATCTGGTCCATGTGTCGCGGTCATAATTGGAGTGGGGGTCGGGGTCGTTGTCAAAGTTGGAGTCGGAGTCGGGGTCGTCGTCGTCATAGTCGGGGTCGAGGTCGTCAAAATAGGATCTTGATTCAGGATCAGATTCGGGGCCAAAGTCTGCATCTGTAAGAGCTGAGTCATCTGGGCACTCAACTCGGCTATGGTTGGTTGAGAAGGAGAGAAGGAGTTGGTGGTGCTACCTCCATGAGGGATGAAAAAATCATCAAACCCCATAGCGGTGGCAGGGTTTGAAACTAGAGTCAGCAATTCCAAGATCGTGGCTCGATACCATGCTAAAATATGAAAACTATGAGAGTATATTTGTTTGTGGGAATTTTCTGTGTATTCTTCTCCTTGTAGGAAGTCATATTTATAATACAACGAAACCTGAATGGGCAAGTAAATAATAAATTCCTAAATCTATTTATAGTAGGAAATCAGAAATTAAAGTAAATCAATTACAATTATAATAGGAATTCTTGGTGTGTAAGGAAAGTAAGTCAATATCCACAAGTCACGCCAACAATGACAACTACTTCACTTGCACTTATGGCACCCATTGCCAGTCAGGCTAGAAGCTAGCCATCACCGTCTCAGCCGCCATCGCCTTGGACCCTCTCCCTCTGCACCAACATCTGCGCCACCACCACCACCGCCCACTACCCCTCCTACCACACCATCACCATCATCGAACGACCTTGCTGCTTGTGCTCTAGTCCTGTCACCGCCACCATCACCGTCCACGGCTAGTGGGCCCACAGTAAAGACTACTCCCGGGTCTTCCCCGCCCCCTGATAATTCTTCTTCACTAGCTGTTGTGGCGGGTTTCTCTTTGTCTTTCTTGTCCCTTGTCATCTTGGGTTTGTCCTTCTTGCCCAACACTGTAAGCTTCTACTGAAGCTTACACATTAACGAACACAACACTGTGAGCTTCTTTGTCGTTGTAGCCAAGAGGTGCCTAACCTTCATGAATTGGTGCTCATCTTCGTGAATCCAACAAAAGCGAGCTTGGAGACGTGTTCATCATAGCTCGCATATAACAGAGCTCGTGTAAAAGAGAGCACTGAGCTCAAAACAAAGGAAAAACAATTAAAAGGGCATAAATGTAATTTCGGCAATTGAAAATCGTGGAATTTTGAGGTTTTTTTGGTGGGAAGAAGAATTTCAAGGTTTAGTTGGTAACAAACTGATTGGGATACATTGGACAACAAAACATGCAATGACTAGAATTCTTTAAAACAATAATATAGATTCTAAGTTAGACATTATAATTTCAAAGATATTTCTTAAATTAACCAATAATTTGTATTTCGGTGTATTTAAAGGTACAATTGACAAGGTCTTGTCTTTCACAAGTCCACTGATTTTACTTTACGGAGTTTCTCCGATGCTGATTTGATTGGTTCCGTCAATGATCGATGGTCTACCACTAGTGCTTGTATCTTTTTCGGGCATAATCTTCTCACATGGACTGCTAAGAAATAGTCTATTATTTCTCGATCTAACACTAAAGCCAAATATCGCGCTCTTGCCCATACTACCCCTGAAATCCGCTAGTTTGGGTTCTTGTTTCGTGAACTTGGCATTCGTCTTCGTTCAGCCACTACAAGAAAAAAGGTCAGTAATGGCTAATTTCCTGGTGACCAAGTGAATAATAGTCAAAAATACTGAAAATTTAATGACTAATAATATTATTTAGTCACAAATATTATTGGCTCTTACTTTTTAATTTTTAATGACTAAATTTGCTACCAACTAGTGACTACTTTAAATGTGGTCACGAAAAACAGCCTAAATTAGTGACCATTTGGCCTCTTTGCTGTCATTTGAGCTTGATTTCAATTTCGTGTCGTTCGATTAGCCCCGTCTTGTGCTCAGGTCAGGTGAAGAACTTTGGTTTGTACGATTGGGTACAGAAATTTCTCGCTGATTTTCAATGAACAGCTCAAAGATCGCTCAGGTTTTTCATTGTGGTTATCGGTTATTCTTTTACTTTTGATCTTGCTTTCTTTTAGGAATCTGAGTTTGATTTCAGTTTTAGCACAAGTTTTCAAATCTTAGCAATGGATAGGTTGGGGTTTCGAAAACCGATAGATGGATGGGTGGGTTAGGGTTTCTAAAATTGAGAGAAGGAGGGGTATGATAGCTATGAAATTATGCTAAAATTATGTGATGTGATTTCTATTTTGGGTTGTGATTCCCAAAAGCTTGATGCTCTAACTTCCTAATTGGTGCTGCAGATGTTTCGATTTTGAGAAACGACCTTGAGCTAGTGAGATCCTATTCTGAAAGCAACTTTTGAGACCATGAACTCCTCTGGTAAGAAATCTTGGATCTCTGGCTGTTTGGTTTTCATCTTCACTTAGTCTTATTGGTGAGCTTATGCTCTCTGACTGTTTGATTCTTGCACTAATTATTGATTTTTTTTTTTTTTTATCTAATGCTTTGTGTGGTGTGTGCAGCCGTATTTTGTCTGTTTAATATATTAAGCCGTTTAATTCACATGCCTATATTTATCCCTTTACTATTTTGAGTCAAATTCCAAAGTGGAATCGAAAGGGAAAAAACTTTATTGAAGTAAAAACTTTATTGAAGCAGGACTTTTATATGTGATGTATTTTCATCTAGCAGTGGACTTGTGATAATTTAGCTGCAGGTGACTTATTATTTTTATTATGTTTTTCCTGTCAGCTTGGTGAAATCATTTAAACGTACATCTGATTACTGGCCAATCGATATATTTGTCAATCTCTATTTATCCTCATGTAAGTAAATTTTAATCATATTAACAGAGTAGAGTTAAAAAAAATCCAACTGTGCTCTTATACCCTTTTCACACTTTCATGCGACTTCTCTTGTTATATGAGACTTGTATTTCATTATTTAGTTGCACTGATTTTGTAATGACCCAAACCTAAAAGTCATTTTTACTTAGTAATTTATTATGCGGAAAGACAATTTTGCTCTTGCAATAAATTATGAACAAAAAGTTGACTTTTTGACTGAAAAGAAATTTGACAATTCCACATACACCGTTGCGTAGAGCACGACGCTGTCCCTCTCTCCCTCTCTCTCTCTCTCTCTCTCCCTCTCCCTCTCCCGCTGTCCTCCAGCCGTCACCTTCCAAGCACCATAACTCCCTCCACCGACCACCTCCACCCCTGCCGTCGGCGCCAATAGAACCAGCTCGGTTCCGTCTTCAAGCCCCGACCACTCTCCGCTGCCAGCCGTCGCTGTAGTCGCCGGAATCCGTCCAAAAACGAGTCGGTTTTGTCAAAACTTCCAACCGTTCGTTCTCCTTCAATTCTCCTCCAAATTTGTCGAGTAACGTATGGATTTCTACCTATTTTCTGTGCTCTAGCTGATGGTTGGGTAGGTTTGCATTGATTTTCACCGTAGCTAGCTCAGTTTTCAAATTGGAATTCGGCCGACTTTCGGCCTCCGTGTTCGGCCACTTCCGGTCAGTTTTTGGGGTTGGTCCAAGAACAAAAGTGGTTCCAAATATGGTGTTATACCTAAGATAGGAGTTTGGAGCCTTGGTTTTGAGATTTTCGGGTGATGCGTAATCGCTTTGGACACCCATCGATGTCGACGCGTGCGGCGGCGCGTGGGCGAGTGTAGTGCAGTGACACTGTGTCTGGATACCGTTTGAGCCTCGAACGGATTGTGCGATTATCGGGCTCAATACTGTTGAGCCGTTGGATCGTAATCAGTTTTAGATATGTTATTCGAGATAATTTTAGAAACGTGTAGGATTCGACGGATTGTGAATCGGAGTCCCGGATACTCCGAAAACGCGAACCCTAGGGCGAGGGTTTAGAAATTATGCGATTACAGGATTGTGATCAATCCGACCGTCCGATCGACACCAATACCCTCGGGACATGTCCTAAATATATTGGACCTTCTAGCGGCATCCGGATCATATTGTGAGGTCATGGACCCGTGGGGTTCCGGATTGACTTTTTGTACTTTAGCGCTATTTGAGTCCCAAGATACCGCTAAACTACCCCACGTGGAAGGAAAGCTTTTCTGGGCATAGGGATTACTTTAAATTGATGCACGTACTTTTAGGAGCCGGGGGTAGGGTTTTTAATTTAATACTATATTGTATTAATAGACTATTATGGTCATTGAATCAGGCACCGGGGCACCAGTTGACCCGCAGGAGGGATCTTCAAGAGGTCCAGCGAGCTCAGACTATCAGTGAGTGGACTCTTTGTTTTAAGAAATGAATTTAAGCAGTTCAGTTTCAGTTATCAGCTGTTTTATTCTATAAAATATTTTATGTTGCATGCTGCCGAGTGAAATTTCCTTTAAAGCTTATAGGAACGGATATTCTCGTTAATTATCAGATAAATGGCAGCAGAATTTAAAAGGTTACAGAAAGTGAATTATTCAACAGTTTTGCTTCAGAAACTTTATATTTTCTTCAATCACCTTATACCTAGTTATTAAATGTTGCCTTCGGATTATATTTGTTGCCTTCGGTTTAGTCAGCATGCTTGACAGTAGCCCCACGAGTTCCTTGGTACTCGAACTCGTGTGGAGCGAGTAATGCGGATAAAGATGGACTACGGTTCCCTGAATCCTGCGAGTTACGGCTCAGACTGACCTCGTGTCACTGAGACCTGCGAATATGTGTCACCCATGGTGATGCAAGGCATTGACGGATATAAGGATTTGACGGAAATAAGGGTACACCTAGGTGATAGTTTTCAACTGTTTTCAAATGTATAGTTATATACATGCATTGACTTCAGAAATAAAGAAAATAAGCTAGTTTGTATAACTGTTTTTACAGTGGGGTTAGTATGTTCATATGGTATTTTTTAAACTTTGGTTTTGGGTTCACTCATCCTTTTTGTTGTTTTGCGCCCCCAGGTAGTAGACGTGCACAGGAATCCACCACCGGGCCACTTCCCATCTTCCGTGCCTTTCTTCTGATGTAGGATTTTGTTTTGTAAAAAGATTCACTCTTTTGTAAATTTAGTAGACGCTCTGATGTTTTGTCCTAGATTAAGATTTGAACTGTTGGAATGTATATATACATATGTTGGCAGCTGGTTGTATATATGTATACTTGTTTGGCAGGTGAAAATGTTTTGGTATTAAGCCAGTTACAAGGGAAACTCTGCCGGTTTTTTGGTAGAAGTCAACCTTGTTATTTTATCGTGTTTTGTATAGAAGGGCAAATAGGTCATTTGTGCCCGACATTTGCCAGATGTCGGACACGCACAGGGTCTGACTCGGATTCCAAAGCGGAATTTGGAACGGGTCCTGTCAGATTTCTCTATTTTTGGTTATTAATTTAAGATTGCTGACTTTGTACATTGCTGTTTAGTGGTAACAACATTGGTTTCTCTACTCATGGCCTGACTAAACTTAAAATCTTGTCTTATGTTCATTTTAAGCAGTGATGAGTATTAATTTAAAGGATTTACCAGTGGAGAACAGTTAAAGGATCAGGATACTACTCAGACAAATTTGACTCTTCTTGCTAGTTTGGCTCGGCAGGGAAGAATGTTTCTTAACCTTTCACTCTCTAAGCTAGAAATTCATGAAGAGGTACGAATCTCTTTGGTTTATTTCATTATTTCACATTTGACTATTTTGGTTTGATCTTCATCAAGATCTTGCTACCTTCATTTCCATAGTATCTATCATGACACTTTGCCACAGTTTTTTAAGGGCCTTAATATCACAACATGGCATAAAAAATTCTTCACAACAAGCATTTCAAACATATTATGGTGCAACAGCAAACCCTTCAATCCGAGCAACCTGTAAGAGTTATGTGGCCTAGCTTAAGATAGTTATAGTTTTACTTTACTATCTTTCTTTCTGGGTCTAGAGGGAGAGGGTTAGATGTTGATTTTACACCTTATATGTATGCTTTATTTATGTTGGACAGAGCTTCTAATTTATTTTGTTGCTAATGATATTTGTTTCTTTATTTCAATAGTGGAATACTGGTTTTGATTGTAATTAATGCATTTTCGTGATACTTTTAGTCACTTTGCCAAATGGAGCATGAAAATGTCAAATTCCTTAATGCTAAAAGAGATCTCAGTGATGAAAATGTCTCTTCATATGAGAAACAGCCGAAATTTTATGAACAATTGCACCGCGATGTCTCATTGTAAGTTGCTTTACATTTTTGCCACCATTTCTTTTCATTTTTTAATTCATGAGTTGGTAGGTCAGTAATTTAATCACGTGACACACTTTTAGTGACCAAAAATGTGTTTCAGTGATGAAATTGTAAGCTATTTAGTGACCAAAGTTGAAGTCACTAATAGCTTTTTCGTTAAGTGACCAAACAGAGCAACTGACTAATTCTTTGGGTTGTAATGACCAATACTTGTAGTTGGTAACTAAATAGAATTTGTAACGAGCTTCTAGTGACCACCCAGTGACCACCAATATTTGGACACTGATTGTATTTAGTGACCAAAAGCGATACTTTTTGTGACCAATTTGTTGGCCACTAATAAACGTTTTTCTTGTAGTGAGCACCATGCATATATGTTGATAATCTTTCAGCCATCTATATGGCTGCCAACCCTATCTTCCATGCTCGCTCTCGTCATATCGAGATCGGCTATCACTTTGTTCGTGAATTAGTTGCTTGATTTCAGCTTCACTTAGGAGATAAAAAGACATCAAATTTTTTTAATTTTTGAATACGAGGCTGTTTGGAGGATGCTTCGACCAAGCAAACAAGAAAAGAATAAGGAAACATGGTAGGGGAAAGAAAAAGTAAGGAATTAAAAGAGAAAAAACAAACAAGTTAGGGAAGAGATAAATTCTATTCGTGTTGATTGGCAAGTGTGTGTTTGTTGTCGTCGTGGTGCCTGAATTGACTTACAAGCATTCTTCATCAGCCTCAACATTACAAAATTATCTGGGGAGAATGAGAATGACTACAACAATTCCCAACACTACCTTGCTATCATTCGCATTAAAAGATTTATTCCTTTTCCCTTTCTTTTTTCTTCCATTAGAAATCCATTTCTAGAGCAAACAAATGGCTGAAGCACTTATTTCCGTGCTCCTAGAACAGTTGGCCTCAATCATTCAAAAAACAAGTAGAACAAGAGGTCAGACTAGTTGTTGATGTTAAGAAAGAAGTGGCAAAACTCACCAGCAATTTCAAAGCGATTCAAGTTGTGCTCGAGAATGCAGAGGAGAGGCAAATGAAAGAGGTGGACGTGAGATACTGGCTGGATAGTTTGAAGGATGTATCCTACGAGATGGATGACGTGTTGGATGAGTGGAGTACTGAAATCCTGAAACAACATATTCAGAAAGAAGAAGCTGGTAATGCTAGTAGTACTAGTACTACCAAGAAGGTATGTTTCTACATTCTTGCCCCTTGGTTTTGTTTTGGCCAAGTCAGTCAAGTAATTCTTCGTCGTGACATTGCTATGAAGATAAAACAACTAAATGAAAGATTAGCTCTGATTGCTAGTGAAAGGCAAAACTATAACTTTCAATACATGAAAAGAGGAATTGAAGAAATTGAACGACAAAAAAGTTCTTCTTTCGTTGATAAGACATTTGGTCGAGTCGACGAAAAAGAAATATTAGTAAAAAAGTTGCTGAGTGTGAGTGGTCAAGGAGGGGCAACCTGCCTTGTCATCCCTATTATAGGGATGGGAGGAATTGGCAAGACAACTCTTGCCCAACTTGCCTATAAGAGCAAGTCCAGCGGTAGAGGCTGGCCCAGGCAAAAGGCAAAAAGGAGCCCGAGTCCAGCTCCAGCGCAAGCAATCCAGCCCGGGCAAGCTGCGGGTCCCACGAGCCCGGGCAGGCCCAAGGGCGAAATCAGACTGGGCTCGAGCCCGAGTTGAGCTGACGTCACGATGACGTCAGCGCACTAAAATCAAATTATGTCAGCTCCAACGGCTACTGCCACGTGTCGTCACCGGGTGGCTCCGATTGGATTTTTTTCAGAAATCCTACGGTTCTCATTTTTTTGGCCAAAAAAATTTAAAAAAATCCAAAAAAATTCGAAAAAATTCTGAAATTTTTTTTAAAAAAATACCAAAAATGTATGTATTTTTTCCCTATAAATACCTAACCATTTTATCTACTTTCAACACCAAATCTTCATACAATTTCTTCTCCATACAATATTTTCTACTCTCCACTCACATAATTCATTTTCCACACCAAATCTTTTTATCTGGAATAAGACACGTGGCAACCGAGATTCACATCCGAAAATCTTATCCGAAAATTTAATTAAAAAGATTATCAAAATTAATGATTTAAAATATAAAAAAATAGGAAATAAAGTACAATGAATAGTAATTGCCCTAGACTTTGCCCTTGTGGGTGGAACCACAAATGGCAAGGCTGACACTATTCACGTGAATAGTGTCAGCCCTTGCTTGCCCTAGCTTGCCCTTGCCTTAGACTTTGCCCTAAGGGGTGGAGTTGCTCTAATGATGAAAAGGTTCAAGCCCATTTCGATAATAAAATATGGGTCTGTGTGTCAGATCCTTTTGATTAGATTAAAATTGCCAAAGCCATCATTGATGGTCTGAAAAAAGGGAATTCCCCAGCTTCAAATGAGTTGCAAATTCTCTTGCAATTTATACATGAGTCCGTTAAGGGCAAGAAGTTTTTTCTTGTCCTAGATGATGTGTGGAACCAAGACTATAGAAAGTGGGAACAATTAAAGCTACCTTTACAAAACGGGGCTATGGGTAGTAGAATATTGGTGACCACACGAAAAGAGGAAGTTGCGAGGATGGTGGGAGCATCCACTGATATGATCAATTTGAAGGTGTTGAGGGAAGAAAATTGTTGGGTATTGTTCTATCACATTGCACTGGCTGATAGAGAAAAAAATGAGTCTAAAGGGTTAGAATTTATTGGCAAAGAGATTGTAAAAAAGTGTAAAGGTCTGTCTCTTGCTGCTAAGGCATTGGGTGGTCTCATGCGCTACAAGGAAACGAGGAAACAATGGGAAGATGTTTTGAATAGTAAGATATCGAATGTAGACGAGATTGAGGAACAAGTTTTCCAACCTCTATTATTAAGTTATTATGATTTGACCCCGACAATCAAACGTTGTCTTTTGTATTGTGTTATTTTCCCAAAAGATTATAACATTGTCAAAGATGAGTTGATTGAGTTGTGGATGACACAAAATTTTCTTAATTCAATCATAAACAAAGAAAAAGAAGCGGTATGCGAAATGTACTTTGATAACTTAGTAATGCGCTCTTTCTTTCAAGAATTTGAGAAAGATGATCTTGGAAATATAACGGGGTGCAAGATGCATGATGTTATGCATGACTTTCTACAATTTCTAACTGAGAATGAATGCTTTGTTTTGGAGGCTGAGGGTGGTAATAATAATAAGACAATAATGGAGTTTAATGGAGATAATAAGGTTCGTCATTTGACATTAATGTTTGCACCCGAAGGTCCACTAATTCCAAGTTCCTTGTGCAACTCAAAGATTACTAGTTTTGGTCGAGAGTTAATTTCACAAGTAAAATGCCTTAGAACGTTGAATCTGAGTCGTAACTCCTTGGAAAAAGTTCCAAATGAGGTTGGAGAATTGGCACATTTGAGGTATTTTGATTTATCTTATAATGTTGGTTTGATGAAATTGCCTGACACCGTGTGTAATTTAATCAATCTGCAAACCTTGAGACTCATTAGCTGCTGGGCACTTGAAAGATTACCTGAAGGCATGGGAAAGCTGATTAACTTGCAGCATCTTCATGTTATGAATTGTTATAATCTAAAGTTGCCCAAGGAGATCGCAAGGTTAACAAGTCTACGAACGCTAGAATACATTCGCATCCACGGCGATGATGACGTTGATAACAACAAAGAAGCATTATTCGAGTTAAGTGATTTGATAAACATGGACCAGCTTCGTGGGAGTTTTCTAATAGAATTTAAGAAGGATCTGAAGGATGCGAGGCAAGCCGAGAAAGCGCATTTGGTGAACAAAAATTGCCTTGTCAGTCTGGAATTGAGTTTCTTCTCTGACATGTGGCAGTCCAATCCCATCCACGAAGAAACACTAAATGCCTTACAACCATTTCCAAATCTGGAATCCTTATCTATCCTAAGATACAATAGCACCATACTTCAGCCCCATTGGATGACGTCGTTAAACAAATTGAGAAGCCTTCAACTGTTGTAAAAGAATAAACATGTGGAGCCCACTAACTATTCATTACTGTTCATTACTGTTCATTTGGCGGCTTGATAGAGTTTTCATTACTGTTCATTTGGCGGCTTTGATAGAGTTTGTCTGTCACGGGTGAACAGTGATGAATAGTGATGAATAGTGATTATTTCAGCCTATAAATAAGAAGAGAAACGGAAAGAAGAAGAGAAGAAAAAAGGAGAAAGGAAGAGAAGGAAGAAAGAGGAAAGAGAGAGCAGAGAGAAATTCTCCTAGAGAGAAAATTCAGTGAGCCACATATATTGTAAACACTAAACTTGTAGCCCTATTATTTTACATAGTGGAAAAGTTACTGCTGCTGCTCTCCGAGGACGTAGGCATAGCCGAACCTCGTTAAATGCTGTGTCTCATCTACTTTACGTGCAGCTCTGAATTATCACACATATCCCAGGTTATTTTATAACACGTTATCAGCACGAGAAGCTCTCAGGTATAATTTTTGTGCTGCACTATTATTTATAATACTAACCATTATGTTGATGTAAAGAAGAAAAGCCAACGCATCTAGCTTTCTACTAATATATATATATATGAAAAGTTGATGGTAATATAATATACTATATTTATCTGCTTTTCTATTACTAACCATTAACAAAAATGGACCCTTGGTAATACTAAACATATTATCAGTGGGAGACCGTTACTAATACTAACAATTTAATTTATGAATTTAAATTACCGCACATTTACATTTATTTAAAAGGGTGGTGCGGGTTTATCGTCCACGCCTTTACGTTCATTTAAAAGTATGGAGCAGAATTAGTGCCCATACACGCACGTTTAATTTATGAATTTAAATTACCGCACATTTACATTTATTTAAAAGGGTGGTGCGGGTTTATCGTCCACGCCTTTACTTTTATTTAAAGTGTGGTGCGGGTTTTATCGTCCATACCAGTAATTTATTTACCAGCAATTTATTTTATGGACTAAATGTGCTGTATGATGATTTTTTTTATAGTATGCAGATCAGGACCAGCAATTCCTTGATCCTCATCATACAATTACATCAGGACTTGAAGATCCTTGATGATGATATTGATATGAGAGCTGGCAGTCTCTCCGGTACTATACTTGTAAACATGTGATTGGACTTAAAGGTCCTTGATCCCTGACATGTGAATAAGGACCTGGGGTTCCTTAATGATGTAATAGTACCGTATTGGTTCATAGTGCCGTACACATGGATGATAACTGTACTGGCAGATGTACTGTACACATGAATAGATATGTATTCATGACTTGATGAACAGTACTATTCACATGAATAGTGACGTATGCATAAATATGAGCCATGGATGATAACTGTACTGGCAGATGTACTGTACACATGAATAGATATGTATTCATGACTTGATGAACAGTACTATTCACATGAATAGTGACGTATGCATAAATATGAACCATTTTGGGTAAACCGTCACTATATACAAAAGGGAACCTGCAGTTTCATGGTGCCGTACACATTGATGATAACTGTACTGGCAGATGAATAGATACGTATTCATGACTTGATGAATAGTACTATTCACATGAATAGTGACGTATGCATAAATATGAACCATTTTGGGTAAACCGTCACTATATACAAAAGGGAACCTGCAGTTCCTTAAACTCATGGATGAGAAATTAAATGAGATGCCAGAAGTTCCTCAAAATATGGACAATTATGTAAGGGCTTGAAGTCCCGGAATATGTACAGAAAATTGTAAAAATGTCCATACCATGAGAATATGTGGCTTTGGCCTGAAGTTCAAAATTTAAGAGTATTGAGAACCTGAAGTTCCAACAATTAAATGGACAACCCTTGAGGTATTATTGCAAATTGTGGTACACCACATATTTCTTTGGCATAAGAAGATGATGAATTTAATAAAGTTCGATTCTGTTATAATCGACACCTCAAGGAAGAAATATATTTTGTGAATTCCGGTTGTTAAGAATACACCGCGAAATGAATAATATCAATATAAACCTCAAATAATGAATTGAGGCTCCCCACATATTTTATTATACCTGGGCCGGAAGCCCATGGATCCAAATATATGAGAGATCCTGAACTTGAAGTTGTGGGTATATAGTAGTTAATGCTCTTCACTACTATATTGCGATATTATCGTGGCTTTTACTCAATTCATATTTCATGTCCATTTGAAAAGGGCAAATAAATTCTGAGTTTGTGCCCAGGCCAAAAGTTCCGAGCTACCATGCAATTTGGGAGAGACAATGTGGTTATTTGAACCTATAAGGCACAAGGTTCCAAACCGTCATTTTGAAAAGACGTAAAAACCACAGGTGCAAGTTTAAGAATGTGCGCAATTATTATTACAGAAACATACAACAGATAGATTTTTTCCACCTGCAATGAAGGTGCAGGCCCTGTAAAATCTATAAAATTACATTATGTTCTGGAAGCCTCTGAAGGAAGAGGACGGCGCCTCTTAAGCTTAGCCATGAGCTTCTCGTGGTCTCCCAAAATTCTTTCATTGGAGACCTGCAGCATGTCTAGCCTTCTCAGTGTATCAACTGAGTACGAACTCACCAGTTTCAACAAGGAATTATTCTCTCCTTTAAGTTTCTCAACCTCCTGTTGAGACTCATGAAGCATTCTTTGGAGAGACGAATTTTCAGTTGTCAGCTTCTCAACCTCGTTTGCTCTAACACGCAAACGATCAGCCATGTTAGAAACAGAAACAGCACTCTGAATGCTAAAAGCCATTGAGTCATCCATAGCCTCTTCCTCAGACCTCCCTGTTAACAGCATTTCATCCATTGGAGTAATGAAATTCCTAGCTACTATGACAGCAGTAGCATCATTCATCATCACAGAATCATTAACTGTGAGATGACGATTTTGGGATACAAAGGATGGACGCCAAACTTTGGCGTCACTGTTTGCTGTTGGAGCATCATTTAAATTGAAATAATTTGGGCAGGAAGAAGAGGAAGCCATTTTTGAGAAGGTTTCGAAGAAAGTCTTAGGAAAACTAAAGTTTCAGAAAATGAAGAAATTTGAGTTGAAACGCAGTTGCTCCAATCAAGTTTTACAAAGGCCATATCTATAGGAGGAAATATGGCTACTGTTTTTCAGGACCCCAATATCTTCTCGAATCCCCATATTATCTTTTTCTTTCCTAGAGTCCAAAACTTCACGTGGCCTCTAATAATGCATGTCGGCACTTTCGGCGTTTTCAAGCATTATTTTCAAAGCCGATCTTGCTTTACGGATTTCACGGAGCTACTTTTTCAAAAGCATCCCGAGAATCTCGCACTTTTTCAACAGCATCCCGAGAATCTCGCAATTTTCCTATAGTTAATTTGAAATTCACCGGTTCTACCTATTCATTGTATTTGTGTATAAATGTGTTACTAACGAAATTTTCTTTGCAGAAGACATCCAGTTTACTCCATACCTAGTGATGCGATATCTACTTGTTTTTCTTATCAGTAAGCACTTAATATGCCTGAGAAGCAAGACTATCTCTGATCATCCATTCAGGAAGCAAGACTATCTCTGATCATGTTTCTGCAAGATCAGGGAATTGTAAAGGCGGCCTTATGCTCTAATCTCCTGAGGTCCTTCTAGACTAGGAGATATGAGAGCTTATTGTCTGCTCCCACCAGCTTCCTTCCCTGATTGCTTACCTTCTCTTGCAATCAATATCACATTATTTTTGCATTTTTTCTCTTTTTATAACTCTCTGTTCATAAGAGATTTTATTTCTTTAGAATGAACATCTGAAGAATGAATCCATGAAGTAATCCTAACTATGAGGGTTATTTGTTTTGACAGAGGCAAAAGAGTTGTGATTTTTGCTCTTGCAGGATATAACTAGATCATCAAGCGCTACATTATATTTACTGGGCTGATATGAGCTTGAATGATACTTGAGAAAAGTTTCTCCCACCTAAGGATGTAAGCAATACTTGTGTTATTTTATGCTTATATACCTATTTGATATTTTATCTTGAAAGGTAACCAAATGGGGAGATAAGTCCGTTCCAAAAGAATGACTTGTATGTATCCATGAATTATTAATGCAAATTTTACAGATTGCAAGTTGGATACATTGATAATACACTGCACAGATTAAAAGTCCCATAAGAACATAACATGGGTATAGCAGTGATCAATATGATGCACGCCTGTTGCGTAGCAAATGATGTGGATTGAAGTCCCAAATGGACAATCCTTTGACATGTCAATATTGATATTATGCACGCCTAATGCGTAGCAAATTATATGGGTTAAAGTCCCATAATATGGGTTAAAGTCCCAGAAATTAATTGACATGTATGTATTAATCTGTGGCATGCCTGCAGCATGACAGATATATGGGTTCTCAATGTTCCAACTCCCTAAGTAGAGATTATCCACGCCCTACTACTAAATAACGCTCCAATGGAGGTTATAATCCATATTCTCACATAATAAAAGCCCCATGAAGTGGCTTGGGTACCCAAAGGCAAATAAATGCTTATAATTCATGCATGCGCATGCACATGAGAATGGTGGGATCATGAATTGATGAATGACAATTTTTGGTTTTGGAGTAGCTACTCAAATCATCAATGGGCTGTGTTGATTGGAACCACGTTCAATTATTAAATGTCGACAATATCATTGGCCAAAATGGAATGAGGCAATTCCATTATAGATGAGAATGAACGTGAAAGAACAAACCCACAGTACGAACCCTAAAAGATGTTAATATTAAAAGTTATACTTGGGTGTTCGGAATAAAAAGGGAATATACCTACTTTGTATGACACAATGTTTTTGACATAAACAAGGGATGTTGGGTTTTCTCCATATTTATAGATTCAATTGTGCCCCTTTATTGCACATTTACGGAGACCAACATGTTATCTTTAAGGGTTATTAAATGCACAGAGCATATCACCTGAAGTGATTCCCTAAAGATGTATAAATAGCTGGGTTAAAGCTATATAATGTGTCATAGAGTTTAATCCCTTTAAACAAAATCCTTGAAAGGATTGAAATTGCATGAAGCAAGTCTGTGGACATGTGCCTGACGCACGAAATCTGTACTCAATATTAATGTACATAAATTGCCTCAGTGAGTATATTGATTATAATGTGTTTGCAACACATTAAAGCTTCTTAAGAATTCCAGAAATATTTGTCTCGACTTAAAGATCGAGCATTATGCCAACGAGATACTTGCTTGTACTAAGAAAGTATTGAAGCATTTTTATGAGGATTATCCGTTGGGCACTTTAAGGATTTTCCGGAAGTATGTTGGACCGGACATCATATTTTCCAGATAAGGCTCAACTCCATCACCATCATTTTGGGATGATGTGAGGTATATTTGATGCTATTTCCGCATAACACCATGTATGGGCATATTCTTTCAAGTGAACTTATAAATAGCCCAAGCGTTATTAGATATGCGTACTCTGAAAATTTCTATGATTTACATAGAGATAGCTCACTGAAAATATATTTACTATATGAATTGTTGGTGGCTACATCATCCACTCACTCCGAAAGATTCTCAATCCAAAAGATAGTCATGATTCACTGGAAATATATTTACTATATGAATTGTTGGTGGCTACATCATCCACTCACTCCGAAAGATTCTCAATCCAAAAGATAGTCATGAAGACATCAGGGGGAGATATTAATCAGGGGGAGCATCCAGAAGTATGCTATACAGATTGTTGTACTCTTCTTTCCATCAGTTCTCTACCTTACTAGGTTTTCTCCAAGCAAGTCTTTAATGATACAACCGACATATCATTAGTGGTCTCCAAGGGGGAGTGTTGTAAAAGAATAAACATGTGGAGCCCACTAACTATTCATTACTGTTCATTACTGTTCATTTGGCGGCTTGATAGAGTTTTCATTACTGTTCATAACTGTTCATTTGGCGGCTTTGATAGAGTTTGTCTGTCACGGGTGAACAGTGATGAATAGTGATTATTTCAG
This sequence comes from Prunus persica, assembly GCF_000346465.2. Classification (NCBI taxonomy): domain Eukaryota; kingdom Viridiplantae; phylum Streptophyta; class Magnoliopsida; order Rosales; family Rosaceae; genus Prunus; species Prunus persica. The sequence continues at coordinate 6,418,959 of NC_034011.1, forward strand.
CCTATAAATAAGAAGAGAAACGGAAAGAAGAAGAGAAGAAAAAAGGAGAAATGAAGAGAAGGAAGAAAGAGGAAAGAGAGAGCAGAGAGAAATTCTCCTAGAGAGAAAATTCAGTGAGCCACATATATTGTAAACACTAAACTTGTAGCCCTATTATTTTACATAGTGGAAAAGTTACTGCTGCTGCTCTCCGAGGACGTAGGCATAGCCGAACCTCGTTAAATGCTGTGTCTCATCTACTTTACGTGCAGCTCTGAATTATCACACATATCCCAGGTTATTTTATAACATCAACTTGAATATTGCCACTTTTTTGTTGAGTGTGTGTCTCTTTTGGGGAGATTGGAGTCCCTTGAAGTACTCATCATTGAAAATTGGTGGAGTGTGAAAAAGGTAGGAGTTGAGTTTTTGGGAATAGATGGAACAATAGAAACGCAAACATCCTCATCACCACTTATTTTATTCCCAAGTTTGAAAACACTTGAATTCAACGTGTTGCCGAAGTGGGAAGAGTGGGAAGGAATGACAGGATGGAGTGAAGAAGAGGATTCTCATAAGACAATTACAATAATGCCCTACCTTTCTTCCTTACTAATTTTTGATTGCGGAGTACTTATAACGCTGCCCAACTTCTTACGAAATACACCACTGAAGGAGTTGGTCATCGATGGTAACTACTTATTGTACTCTTCAGCACCAGTTGCACAAGGTTGCCGAAAAGGCAAAGGAGAGTGGCCCAAGATTTCTCACATCCCAAACATCGAAGTTCATAAAGAATTTGTACAAAAAGACGGAGTTTACCAAATTGATGATGATGAGATGCCAAGTGCCGCTTTCACCTCTTGTTCTGGTAATGTCTATTAAGATTTCATTTTGTTAATGTCTATCTATATTATTCATTTATCATCACAAATTTTCTTCTTTTCTTTATGTTTGTTTTTTCTTTGGGAAAATTCCATGTCTATTTATTTAAATACCAAACTGATGATGGTGGGGAATATAAAGTGGTTGGATAATGTTTTTATTTTTATTTTTATATTTTGCAAATATTTTTTAAAAGGATATATAAAAAAATTTAATGGTTTGAAATTCATTGGGTTATGTAGGTATTAAAACATTTCTCTAAAATTGTCTTGGGCTATAAATCCTCTATGTACCGACACCCCCATTTTCAAATTTCAGGTATTTATTACACTGCTTATACGATGAATGTTGTGTAGAAATTATATCTATTTTATCTACACTAACGGAAGCGGAAGAAGGTTTTGATTTTCTTATGTTAGTAGTTGAAGGTATTTTCTGGCATGCAAAGAGGGAAGTCCTATTTGAATTCACACTTTGTAGATAACTTGTCATGCGAGTACGTTGTACAGTAGGGAAAATAATTATAATATCTGATATGTAAACATATAGAGATAATTGTTATATTTACAGAATTCTGAAAATAAAACTTCATTATAAATTCGAAATAAATACAAGTAAATAATGATAAGGAAAATTAAGAATACTTTACAGATGATCGAGTCTAGAACTTGATTCTATCTCCTTAAGACGAAATTGCGTCCTTATATATGCTTTTAGGATTTGTTTGACAAACGTCTCCCAATATACAACGATCTACTTCTTGTTGAAGTAGCACTACAGTCCCCAAGAAAAGCGAACTCAAACTTGTGTATGAATTCTCGCTTACTAACTCACTATATGTCTAAAAATATAATGCTATGAATGCTCTAAAAACTACTATTGTTGGATGAAAATTGGATGAATGAAATGTTGTAGGACCTTCTCTATTTATAGGCAGCAAGGCCTCTGTTCAGAAAAGATGTGATTGAAAAATATCAACAAATGTGTCTTTTCATGTTGCATTCATAAACCAAGAAGTGCAATGTTTCAAACAATGCAACTTAAGTCAAGAAGTGCAATGTTTCAATTTCTATGAAATAATGCAACTTAAGCCCAGAAATGTAATGTTTCAATTTCTATGAAACAATGCAAGTAGGAGGTGCTCTTTTTCCTTTGGCGGATTTTCCTCCTTTTTTGGGGGTTTTTTATGCTAAAGGTTTTTTATAGAGGCCCAAACTTGCACATCCTTTTGTTTTCTTCTCAGTGTATTATGCTATCTGGTTATTGAATGAAATTCCTTTTCATCAAAAAAAAAAAAAAAAAAAACATAACTATTCCCAATTAATATATACCAATTCATAAAAAATCACACTTAAAGTCACGAATTCCACAATTTAATTCCTATTCAGTTATTAAAATATTAAATATAAATATTATAATTTTCTAACACAAATTGCAAGTTCTACATCTTCTTGTGGTGTTAAAGCAAATGCTCTTCGAGAGTTGACACATAAGACAGCTACAATTAGCTTCTCTTTCAAGGCACGTTGCTCAGCAGCACAACCAACTTTTATTGATTTATGCATGTTGCTTTAAAATACTATTTAATCACCAGTAAAATAATCAACGCCTGTACTATTTAATGAGGCATATTTTACAGAAGCACGTTGTATAAAAGGAAAATGCTAGATTTATCATATTTTTATACCATATTTTATATTATTTTTTTAATAGAGGTGAGCTCCATTGTATTGGTGGGTTCTACCTTCATTAGAGAGGTAATACACAGTATGATATAAAAATATGATAAATCTAATATTACCCTATATAAAATTGTATATTTTTTGTATTATTCACAACAAGTAAATATAAACAAAGAACACTTTTTTTTTTTTTAGCATGAATATTTTTTTTCGTCTTCCAAAGAGGCGAGCTACGATTTTGGACCATCCTATTCGGATCAGCCATTATATTTCTCTTGTGTTATAAAGAAGTGAAGCCCACATAGATAAAGTTATAGGGCATTAGTCAAAAGATAGAGATATAGCTAGAGGGTATTAGTCAAAAGATGGGATAATGATGTTGGGGAGAAATCATTATGTCTCCCTTAAAGGCAATTTGCTTTGTCTATAAATAGACATTATATTTGCTTGTAAACATACGGAAGAGAGAAAGAGAAAGAGTGAGAGTCAGAGATAAGAGAAAGAGTGGAGTCTATCTGAGGAGAAATTCTGTCAGTGTAAACACCACAAAGAGAAATATAATTCCACTCCCAATATTACAGTGGTACTTCTCATCCTTTGATTATTCTAGTTTTATAACACGTTATCAGCACGAAAGTCTCTCCTTTTTATTTCTGAATTTTTCCCAACTCAACACTATGTGGTTATTTCTCTGTCTCCTCTCTGTCATATGTCTACTCTCACTTTACTACTACGACGACATGCAAACTTTCTTTTTTGTGTTCTCACAATTTCTATGTTGTTTCATCCATGCTTGTTTAATTTACTTCTTTGTAACGTAATTTGGAATGACGTGGTTTTTATACCCAGTCTTGTTATTTTATGGTGGTGTAATTTTTTTTTTTTTATCCATCGCGTTGTAACACAAATTATTATAATAAAATGATGGTGTGATCTTAAAACCCATCTATTATATCTTGAATAGTGGCGCAGTTATATTGCCCACAATATATGATATATTATGCACTTCATATACATTAGGTGGAGGTTTTTATCCCCACATTTATTTTATTTATGGTATGGAGCAGAATTATTGCTCATACAACAGTATGTATTTAAAAGGGTGGCACGAGTTTATTGTCCATGCCTTTACTTTTGTTTAAAAGTATGGAGCAGAATTAGTGCCCATACAAGCACATTTACTCTTACTTAAAGTATGATGTGGAATTAACCCTCATACTTTATGAATTTACTTTACTGCACATTTACTTTTATTAAAAGTATGATGTGGAATTAACCCTCATACTTTATGAATTTACTTTACCGCATATTTACTTTTATTTAAAGTATGGTGCGGAATTAACGTCCATACAGCAAGCAATTTACTTTATGAATTTACTTTACCGCACATTTAATTTTATTTAAGGTATGGTGCGGGTTTATCGTCCATACCAGCAAATTCATAGCACTTTATTTTTATCATCAATTAATATACCTGAATAATGAGGGCCTGAAATTCCTATTAATAAGTGGCTTAATGTCCCAGATCTCGAGCCTAAAGTTTCGGATGGCAAATTTGGCAAAACTAGAGTTTGCTGCCTTGGACCTTTCCGGGGACAACTATTTATCATGGGTCCTGGATGCCAAAATTCATCTACGAGCCAACGGCCTCGGACAAACAATTGTAGATGAGAATGATGCTTCGCCTGAAGAGAATGCGAAGGCCATGATCTTTCTTCGCCGCCACATCCATGAAGCGCTGAAGAGCGAATATGTGATGGTTGATGAACCGATGGTTCTATGGAAAGCTCTAGGTGAAAGATACGATCACCAGAGGATGGTGACTCTCCCAAGAGCTAGATACGAATGGACTCACTTGAGATTTCAAGATTTCAAGTCAGTGTCCGAATATAACTCTGCTATGCACAGAATTACCTCATTGATGAGGCTATGTGGGGAAAATATATCTGAGGAGGATATGCTCGAAAAAAACTCTGAGCACTTTTCATGCTTCAAATGTCCTCCATCAGCAGCAATACAGACATAGCGATTTCAAGAAGTACTCGAAACTTGTATCTTGCCTCTTGTTAGCTGAGCAGAATAATGAGCTCTTATTAAAGAATCACCAATCTCGCCCAACAGGCTCAGCACCACTTCCTGAAATAAATGCTGCATCTCAGGAAGTGAATGCCACTTCATCTCGTGGTAGTATCCACAAACGTGGCAAGGAGGCAAGCGTGGCCGCTGGCAAGGAAGCAGAAGAGATCGTGGTGCTCGTTCAGAGGGTTTAGGTCCAAGGAGCGGTCCATCCACGAATGGCAAAAATACATCTCGTAATAAGGGAAAGGCACAGATGAGCCATGTGCCTAGAAATGTTGAAAGCACTTGTCACAGATGTGGTGCAAAGGGACATTGGGTACGCGCATGTCGTACGCCCAAGCATTTGGCGGATCTCTATCAAGCTTCACTTAAGAACAGGAAAGGGGAGATAAATTACATTGATCATGCTCCACCAGCCACAGATGGCTCATCAGAAATATCGCGTCAGCTAAACAAGACGCATCTGGATGTTTCTAACTTTGTTACTGAAAGAGGGAATGAAGCTTCTGAGTTTGAATTAGATTAAATTCCTTAATGTACTATTTGTATTAGCTGAAGTGTTGTTTAATTTTTCATTTCAATCCAATAAAAGTGGTAATGTTTTCTTCTTTATTGATTCAACTTATTTGAAGGCATGGATGTAAATTATGGATGCCCTCAAAACAAAGGCTATGGCAAAGATATTTGTCTCGTAGACAGCGCGGCTACTCATACGATCCTTCAAGATCGGAAGTATTTCTCAAAATTAATGCTTACAAAAGCAAAGGTAACAACCATATCAGGTCCTGCAGATCTGATTGAAGGCTCAGAAATACCCAAATTATGCTACCAAATGGAACAATACTGTCCATCCAGATGCTTTGTATTCATCTAACTTCAGAAGGAATCTATTGAGTTTCAAAGATATATGTTTGAATGGCTACCATGTTGAAACAAAGAAAAAGGAAAACATGGAATATCTTTGCATTACCTCCAGTGATACCCAAAAGCGTATACTGGAGAGGCTTTGTACGCTCTCATCAGGGTTGTATTATACAACCATACGGACAATTGAGGCACATAGTGTCATGGACCAAGAGTCCATTGACTCAAATGCTTTTAAGCTTTGGCATGACAGGTTGGGTCATCCTGGATCCACCATGATGCGCAGAATCATCACCAACTCTAAAGGACATCCCTTGTTGACTAAACACATTATGTTATCAAGTGACATCTTTTGCCAAGCTTGATCACAAGGGAAGTTGGTGATCAGAACATCACAACCAAAGGTTGATGTTGAGTCTCCATCATTTTTGCAGAGAATTCAAGGGGACATTTGTGGACCTATTCATCCCCCATGTGGACCATTTCGGTTCTTTATGGTCTTGGTAGACGCATCTACCCGATGGTCACATGTTTGTCTTTTGTCTACTCGGAATATGGCATTTACTAGACTTTTGGCTCAGATAATTAAATTACAAGCCCAATTCCCAGATTATCCCATTAAGTCAATCAGACTCGATAATGCTGGTGAATTTACATCTCAAACTTTTGTTGACTACTGCATGTCACTAGGCATTGACATTGAACACCCTGTTCCCCGTGTGCATACTCAAAATGGCTTGGCAGAAGCTTTAATTAAGCGCCTTCAGTTGATAGCATGCACTTTGCTAATGAAAACAAAGTTGCCAGTTTCTGCTTGGGGATATGCCATTTTACATGCAGCATCACTTGTGCGATTGAGGCCTGTCGCCAACAATCAATATTCTCCAATACAACTCGTATTGGGGAATCAACCAAACATTTCACATTTAAGAATTTTTGGGTGTGCGGTATATGTGCCCATTGCACCACCGCAACGTACTAAGATGGGCCATCAACACAGATTGGGAATTTATGTTGGTTTTTATTCACCATCTATCATCAGATATCTGAAACCCCTGATGGGTGATATTTTTACCGCACGGTTTGTGGATTGTCATTTTGATGAGACAATTTTCCCATCATTAGGTGGAGAAAAATCTGTGTCTAAAGAACAAGGCAAACTCATTCCTGAAGAACGACATGAATTATCATGGAATGTATCCACATTGTCTCATCTCGATCTTCATACTGCTCAATGCGAAGACAAAGTGAGAAGGATCTTTCACCTCCAAAGTATTGCAAATCAAATGCCAGATGCATTTAATGATGCAGCAAAGGTGACAAAATCTCATATCCCAGCTGCAAATGCACCCGCACGAATTGATGTCCATAATAGACAAGGCAATGTGCCAGCAAATGGTTCCTTTGTTGCACGCCTGAAGCATGGCAGACCACTAGGCTCAAAGGATTCAGTTCCTCGAAAGAGGAAGTTGATGGACAATTCATAATTCAAATGCCCCTAAAGAGGGACAGGTACTTCCTGAAAAGGAAAACGTCATTGGTGAGACAAGTGCCCCTGGAGTGGTAACTGTACCTGAAAGTCAAGAAATCTCCATAAATTATGTGTCCACTGATGAATTATGGAGTAGAAATGAGATGATCATCGATGATATATTTGCATTCTCAGTGGCTGCTGAGATCATAAAAGATGATGATATTGAGCCGTGCTCTATTAATGAATGTACACAGAGGCAAGATTAGCCTAAGTGGAAAGATGCAATCCAGGCAGAATTAAATTCTTTGAAAAAAAGGAGTGTTTTTGGACATATTGTTCCAACTCCACCCAATGTGAACCCTGTAGGTTACAAATGGGTATTTACAAGAAAGCACAATGAGAAAAATGAGATCTCAAGGTATAAAGCGCGACTCGTTGCGCAAGGTTTTTCATAAAGGCCTGGAATTGATTATGTGGAAACGTACTCTCCAGTAATGGACACAATTACATTCCGTTACTTAATAAGTTTGGCGGTTTCAGAAAAACTTGAAATGAGACTCATGGATGTCATTACTGCATATCTGTATGGAGAATTGGATACAGATATATACATGAAAGTTCCAGAAGGATTCAAGCTGCCTAAAGTAGCCAGAAATAAACCACGGGGCATGTTCTCAGTTAAATTGAGACGATCATTATATGGGCTAAAACAATCTGGACGAATGTGGTACAATCGTCTCAGTAAGTATTTACTGAAGGAAGGATACACAAATGATCCTATTTGCCCATGTGTGTTTATTAAGAAATCAGAGTCTGGATTTGCGATAGTGGCAGTATATGTCGACGACATGAATCTGATTGGAACTTCTGAAGAGCTTCAAAAGACTGCTAATTATCTCAAACGTGAGTTTGAGATGAAAGACCTTGGAAAGACAAAATATTGTCTTGGCTTGCAAATTGAGCATAGTGCTAATGGAATTTTGGTGCATCATTCAACTTATACTGAAAAAGTATTGAAACGGTTTGGCATGGATAAAGCTCATCCACTTAGCACTCCAATGGTCGTTCGGTCGCTTGACACTAAGAAAGACCCATATCGCCCAAAAGAGGATGATGAAATGGTCCTTGGTCCAGAAGTACCATATCTTAGTGCAATATGTGCTTTTTTGTACCTGGCACAATGTACCAGACCAGACATATCATTTTCAGTAAATCTGTTAGCAAGGTACAGTTCTGCTCCAACATGGCGACATTGGACCGGCATCAAACATGTTCTACGATACCTTCGTGGGACAACAGACATGGGCTTATTCTATTCCAATGAATCGACCAACGCCCAGAGTATTGTTGGTTATGCTGATGCAGGATATCTCTCTGATCCACATCAAGGACGATCACAGACTGGGTATGTATTTACATGCGGAGGAACTGCAATCTCATGGCGCTCAACGAAACAAACATTAGTGGCCACATCTTCCAAACACTCAGAAATACTTGCCCTCCATGAAGCCAGTCGTGAATGCGTTTGGTTAAGGTCGGTGATCCATCACATCCGAAGCACATGTGCCCTACCCTCAGCAACAGACACTCCAACAATCCTGAATGAGGACAATGCAGCTTGTATTGCTCAAATCACAGGAGGGTATATCAAGGGTGACAGGACTAAGCACATATCACCAAAGTTTTTCTATACACATGAGCTCCAGAAGAGTCAAGAAATCAAAGTCAGACAAATCCGCTCAAGCGATAACCTGGCAGATCTCTTCACTAAATCATTACCGAAATGTACACCAAAAGTTAGTGCATGGCATCGGATTACGACAACTCTACAAGAAATCAAGTTGGAGCATGCAAAATCAGGGGGAGCATTCAAGAGTCCTCTAACACAGGACATATGCGCGTTGTACTCTTTTTCCTTCGACTAGGATTTTTTTCCCACCGGATTTTTCCTAGCAAGGTTTTAATGAGGCAACATGAGCGCATTACCCTTATGTCCCAAATAAAGTTGTACTCTTTTTCCTTCGCTTAGGTTTTTTCCTATTGGGTTTTTCCAAGCAAGGTTTTAATGAGGCAACCAATCTAGGGACATGTGGTCTTCAAGGGGGAGTGTTATAAAGAAGTGAAGCCCACATAGATAAAGCTATAGGGCATTAGTCAAAAGATGGAGATATAGCTATAGGGTATTAGTCAAAAGATGGGATAATGATGTTGGGGAGAAATCATTATGTCTCCCTTAAAGGCCATTTGCTTTGCCTATAAATAGACATTATATTTGCTTGTAAACATACGAAAGAGAGAAAGAGAAAGAGTCAGAGTCAGAGAGAAGAGAAAGAGTGAAGTCTATCTGAGGAGAAATTCTGTCAGTGTAAACACCACAAAGAGAAATATAATTCCACTCCCAATATTACAGTGGTACTTCTCATCCTCTGATTATTCTAGTTTTATAACATCTTAGTTTTTTAAATCGAAATGTACGACATTTATCGATGAACAAGAGAGAGAGAGGGGGGGGGGGGGGGCTATGATAAAGATAGTTCCATTTTGGACTAACCTAGCTGGATCATCCATATATATATTTTCAGAAGCATTGTACCATCATATATTTCTTTATAATAATATGAAAGTATATTTTGGGCATGAATATTTCCTTTTATGTGCCCTCAAAAAGCATAGTTAAATAATATTTCTTTATACAATATTAATTTTCAGCAGTTTATTTTAGAGATATTTAGTTATATACTCATTCTTAGCACTAATGATATAAATAAATCCTACACCACTTAATTTCTATAAACAAACCCAAAAAATGACAGTTGGTCCTATTGAATTTAATTTTGATTATCAAATTACTTTAATGCACTTTTGAGTGTTTTGATTTTTTTAATGAGTTTTTGAGGTTGGGCTTGTTTTAAAAAATCGATGACAGTTTTGTAATTTATAAGAAGTTAAAAGTCTCTTTGTTATGTTGTAAATAAACTTTGGATGTGTTTCTAAAATCCATTTCATATAGTTTTCTTTATATAATTTGGGCCCATATATTAGAGCATCTCCAGGGCAAGACCAAAACCGAGGGAAAGGCCCCCCAGGCGAGCCCAACAACGCTCCAGTGCGAGAGAAGCAGCCCGGGCAACTGCTGGGTCCCACCAGCCCGGGCAGGCCCAAGGGTAAGTTCCGCTTGAGCTTCAGCCCGAGTTTTGTGACGTCAGCGCACGATAACTCAAATTTTTTTTACCGTTGGCGCGTGAATTACACGCGTCAAAGGTAAAAAAAATTTGATTTCCGCGCGATGATATCAGCCCTGACAGAACCCAACAGGCAAGTGCCACGTGTCACGACAGGGACGCTCTGATGGTTTTTTTCCAAAAATCCGACGGTCCTCGTTTTTTTGACTAAAAAAATTTGAAAAAATTCTGAAATTCTTTTAAAAAAATTCTATATTTTTTCCCTATAAATACCTAACCATTTTATTTACTTTCCACACCAAATCTACACACAATTCTTCTCCATCCCCAATATTTTTTACTCTCCACTCACATTATTCATTTTCCACACCAATTCTCCATACAAACTCTTCTCCTTCCAATATTTTTTACTCTCCACTCACATTTTTCACTTCCTACACCAATTCTCCATACAAACTTTTCTCCTTCTAATATTTTTTACTCTTCAGTCACATTTTTTTACTACTTTCCATTTGTATAAAATAAAAATTTTTAAAAAAAAAAAACAAATGGCATCTTATGTCGAAACCGGAGGCTCGTGGTCAACTCAGGAAGATATTGTGTTGTGTCAGTCTTGGGTGAACGTTAGTCATGACCCTATCACGAGCAATGAGATGAAGTTCCATCATATGTAGAGCAAAATTCATGGAGAATTTTGTCAAAGATCAGGTTCCAATCGAACCGAAATGGCCTTGTCTAGTAGATGGAAACTTCTGAATAAAGAGTTAGGGAAATGGAGAAATGTCTTGACAAAAGCAAGGGAGAACATTTAATAATTGCCATTTTAATAAATTTAATGTAATTTTTTTTTATTGCATATTCTATTTCTTTTTCTTGCAAAATCTTTTTTTTCTTTTTGCATTTCCAAATTGTCTGTATTTTCTTGCATAATCAATTTTATTCTTGCATTTCAAAATAGTTTTATTTTCTTGCATAATATTTTTTTTTTCTTGCACGTCCAATTATTTATTTTTAATAGATCATACAAGCACAAATGTGGTTCGGTGCCATGGGGCAAGGCAAAAAAAGTTTCGTGCATTTCCAATGTTGGGAAGTTGTGAAGGATTGTTCGAGATTCAAAATTATTCCCACCGGTCCAACGGTTGTGTTAAATGAGACGTCGCTCCACGATTCACCATCAACCGATTCGCCATTGGACTCCTCAATGAAAACGGAGTCACCACTCCCACGTCCGCCGAGACCTATTGGGAGAAAGGCGGCAAAGGCCAAGAGAGGGAGCACTTCGAACAATGAATGTATACAATTATTGGAGCAAATAGCTAAGAACACCTCACTAAGAATTGAGAGAGACTTGAAAAGAGATGAAGTACAATGAATAGTGTTTGCCTTAGACTTGCCCTAGACTTAGCCTTCATGGGTGAAACCACAAATGGCAAGCTGCCACTATTCATGTGAATAGTGGCAGCCCTTGCTTGCCCATGCCCTAGACTTAGCCCTTAGAGCAAGGCCAGCGCCTGCATGAAACCGGGCCAAAGGCCCCCCGAGCGAGCCCAGAAGACCTGCAGTGCGGAAGGAGAAGCCCGGGCAAGGCGTGGGTCCCACGAGCCCGGGCAGGCCCAAGGGCGAAATCAGACTGGGCTCGAGCCCGAGTTGGATGACGTCAGCACACGGTAAATTCAAATTTTTTTACCGTTGGCGCGTGTAATACACGCGCCAACGGTAAAAAAAATTTGACTTCCGTGCGCTGACGTCATCGTAACGTCAGCGATGACGTCATCCAACTCAGTGTCCAACGGTAACCTGCCACGTGTCAACACCGGGTGGCTCCGATTGGTTTTTTTCCAGAAATCCTACGGTTCTCATTTTTTTGGCAAAAAAATTTTAAAAAAATCCTAAAAAATCCGAAAAAATTCTGAAATTTTTTTTAAAAAAAAATACCAAAAAAGTATGTATTTTTTCCCTATAAATACCTAACCATTTTATCTACTTTCAACACCAAATCTTCATACAATTTCTTCTCCATACAATATTTTCTACTCTCCACTCACATTATTCATTTTCCACACCAATTCTCCATACAAACTCATCTCCTTCCAATATTTTTTACTCTCTACTCATATTTTCCACTTTCCACACCAATTCCATACAAACTCTTCTCCTTCCAATATTTTTTACTATCCACTCACATTTTTGTACTGCTTTCCATTTGTAGAAAATAAACAAATGGCATCTTCTGTCGAAATCGAAGGCTCGTGGTCAACCCAGGAAGATATTGCATTGTGCGAGTCTTGGGTGAATGTTAGTCATGACCCTATCACGGGCAATGAGATGAAGTTCCATCATATGTGGAGCAAAATTCATGGGGAATTTTGTCAAAGATCGGGTTCCATTCGGACCGAAATGGCTTTGTCTAGTAGATGGAAACTTCTAAACAAAGAGTTAGGGAAATGGAGAAATGCCTTGACAAAAGCAAAGGAGAACATTCGGAGCGGTGCGAATCTTTCCGATGAGGTAAAATATTTTTAATTGTCATTTTAATCAATTTAATGTAACTTTTTTTTATTGCATGTTCTATTTCTTTTTGTTGCACAATGTTTATTTTATTTTTGCATTTCCTAATTGGCTTTATTTATTTACATCATCAATTTTATTCTTGCATTTCAAATATGTTTATAATTTCATGCATAATCTTTATTTTTTGTTTTTGCAATTTCAATTTGTCTATATTTATTTACATAATCAATTTTATTCTTGCATTTCAAAATAGTTTATAATTTCTTGCATTGTATATTTTTTTAATGCACTTCCAATTATTTGTTTTGATAGATCATACAAGCACAAATGTGGTTCGGTGCCATGGGGCAAGGGAAAAAAAGTTTTGTGCATTTCCAATGTTGAGAAATTGTCAAGGATTGTTCCAGATTCAAAATTATTCTTACCGCACCCCCGGTTGTGTTGCATGAGACGCCGCTCCACGAATCGCCATTAACCGATTCGCCATTGGACTCCCCAATGGAAACGGAGTCACCACTCCCACGTCCGCCGAGACCTATTGGGAGAAAGGCGGCAAAGGCCAAGAGAGGGGCCACTTCGAACATTGATTGTGTTCAAATATTCAAGCAAATAGCTAAGAACAACTCTCTACGATTGGAGAGAGACTTGAGGAGAGATGAAGCGGACAAGGCACGATTGGAAGCCTTTGCAATTGAAAAGCAACATGCAAAAGAAAAAGACGACGATGAGAGAGAGATGAAAATCATGGCCATGGATACGAGCCATATGTCTCCTGAAACAAAGGCCTATTGGAAGCATAAACGAAGGGATGTGATGAGAAGAAAACTTTTCCATGACGACGGACCTAGCAATACGGATTGGCTAAATGATGAAAACCATTAGATTGTATTGTTGTATTTTTTTATAATTGTTGTATTTTTTTTTAATTGTTGTATTATCCTTTAATTTGTTGTATTGTTTCTTTTTTATTCAATCAAAAAAGCATTCTATAATTGGACTATTTATTAAAAACATTTGAGTATTCCTCACAAAGATTAATTAAAAACAAACCTTCATTTATTGCAAACAACACACAAAACAAACCATACATAAAAGCATAATAATAAAAAAGACCTCGCAATAATTCCACAAAACACCACACACAAAAACAAAGCATAATTAAAAACAAAGCATAATTTCAAACAAAGCACGAATCTAGCCTTCATCCATTGTGATTGCCTTTCATCTGCCACAAGTGCTCGATCAAGTCAACTTGACGTCTTTCGTGAACATATGAAGATTGCATTTCTTGATAACGATCAATCATGGGGTTGTTGAATCGACCATCCTGAAGTAACGGTTCGGGCTCCATTGGTAGTCCATTTGGTCCCATCGGCCTTTCATATATTCTTGTCAACGCCGTGTTCATAGGATCGGGTTCAAACACCTCTGGGGCATCGTAGTCATACTCATCCTCCACAATCATGTTGTGGAGGATGATGCAAGTCATCATAATACTCCTCAGCACCTCCTCGTCTAGCATCCGAGCAGCACCCCTGATAATTGCCCAACGAGCTTGCAAGATACCGAAACACCTTTCCACGTCTTTCCTGTAACCTTCTTGAAAGGAAGCAAAGCTTCTTTCCTTCTCGGATTGGGGATTCAGAATTGTTTTCACGAATGTCGTCCACCTAGGATAAATTCCGTCGGCAAGGTAGTACGCACCAGAGTATACGGTATTGTTGATTTGGTATGTGATCTGAGGGGAATGACCTCGCAATACCTCGTCGAACACCGGGGATTGACCAAGAACATTGAGGTCATTCTGAGATCCGGCAACCCCAAAAAAGGCATGCCAAACCCAAGTGTCGAATGAAGCTACGGCCTCCAAAATGATACTTTTTTGGCCCTTCCGATTCTCATACTCTCCTTGCCACGCAGTAGGACAATTCTTCCACTGCCAATGCATGCAATCGATGCTTCCGATCATTCCTGGGAAACCTCGAGCCTCGCCTTTTTGTAGAAGCCTTTGCAGGTCTCTCGGAGTGGGTTTGCGAAGGTACTCCCTCGTATACAAATTTTCCACTGCATCACAAAATCTCACCAAGCACTCTAGGATAGTAGATTTTCTCATCCTTGCAATCTCATCCACCTGCTCTGCAGATGCCCCATAAGCAAGCATCCGCAAAGCAGCTGTAAGTTTTTGCTCCGGGATAAGACCCAAAACTCCAACAGCATCATGCTTTTGAATGAAGTATGTGTCGTAATTACAAATATCATGCATGATTTTTTGGAACAAATGTGGCTGCATTCTATATCTCTCTCGAAACTTATGAGCAGGATATAACGAATTTGGGATAAAATAATCCTCCAAGAGATTCTTACCCCGAGACTCTCTGCGTCTGTCCACATTCGGGGTACGACGACGATGGTGTTGGCTTGATTGATTCATCATACACACCGCTGCTACTTCAAGCATTTCTTCCTCTTCTTCATCGGCGTCCCGATCTTCTTCCTCACGTCTACGCCGGATTTCTTCCCATTCTTTCTGTTGCCTATCCAACACCCTCCTGAAGTTTGACATTGAGAGTATAATGTGTTTTGTAAAATCTGAGAAATGAAGGAATATATCAGAGATGGTGTGAGAGGAGTGGTGTTGATGGTGTAGTTATATAGAGGGATTCAGAAGATAGAGATGACACGTGGCACAATTTTAGAGGGTGAAAATCTTATCTGAAATCTGAGATCACTATTTGAAAAAAAATATCTGCAAATCTTATCAGACATGGGACACGTGGCACAATTTTAGAGGGTGAAAATCTTATCTGAAATATGAGATTATAATTTTTTAAAAATATCTGAAAATCTTATCTGACATGGGACACGTGGCACAATTTTAGAGGGTGAAAATTTTATCGAAAATCTGAGATTATAATTTTTATTAAAGAATATCCAAAAATTTTATCTGGAATAAGACACGTGGCAACCGAGATTCACATCCGAAAATCTTATCCGAAAATTTAATTACAAAAGATTATCAAAATTAATGATTTAAAGTATAAAAAAAATAGGAAATAAAATACAATGAATAGTAATTGCCCTAGACTTGCCCTAGACTTTGCCCTTGTGGGTGGAACCACAAATGGCAAGGCTGACACTATTCACGTGAATAGTGTCAGCCCTTGCTTGCCCTTACCTTAGACTTTGCCCTAAAGGGTGGAGTTGCTCTTATGGGGGAAGTTACTCTTATGTATAATAGTGAATCTCCCTTTATTTTACTGTTCTCTGTAATTTTCAATATTTTCTTCTCCCAATTTCATCTGTTGTACAATTTTATTTTATTTTAATCAAAATAACAAGAAGCGACATGGGCGAGAGCTCGGAAATTGAAATGAGTGAAAAAAAAAATTATATATATATATATATATGTGGTAATATTTGCCTGTCCTGCGTCATGTTATCATATAAATAGAAATTCGACGTAATATATACGTTGTATTTGCTTATAGGGCAAGGACATGAAATTAGCACATCTAATATGGGGCCCAGATTCCTTTATTATTGAACAGGAATGTCCAAAGAGCAGTTGACCAAGGACTTTTAAGGCTCATTTTTCCCATATCACTAGTCCTATTTTTTGCAGATATCTTCTGTTGAAATAATAAAACATCTCCCTTGATCAGCTTTGGATTTGATTCCCAAAATATCTCCCTTGATTCACGGTTTATTTTTTGAGTGGGACAAAATAGGAAAGAACTTGCATGCCAATTTCGCGATTGGTGGCTCAAATTGAATTATTTCGAGTTCTGTTATTTTTATCTTTGTTTTATTTCCTTACGTATTTTATCTTTTCACCTATCATATTGTCGATTGAGAAATTTTTAGAAACCAACCATATGTATCATTTTAACTGAAAATCCACCTCTAAATTCCTTTACTTTTTTCACTTTTGAGTACAAGCATACTTGTATTAACCTTAGAGGGGAAATCATTTGTTGGGTTTATATTTTCCTTAGTCCAACAACGAAAAACAAAAATATTTATTAATGACATATTGCTCCAGTTGTCATAACATTATTAGTCCATATGTGAGTTGAGGTTTTTTTCCCTAAGTCCTTAGAAGTCATTTTACAAATGAGTAAATTTGTCTTTAAAATTTTGAGGATATAGGATAGGGGGTAGAAATAACAACACTCATTATTTCAATTAAAATGAATAAGAGTCGTGGCCGTTGTTTGGTGTGTTGGTGTGTTGAGACTCGACTTATTAAATCGGCTAACAGTACAACATATAGGTGTCTCACAAGTCCCAAATAAAAGGGTGTAACTCATAACAATTGGCTTTTAGGTAGGACTCATAACGACTAACTTATATTCAACTCCAATCCAATCTAAGTCGGGTCATCAATTCCCTAATTTTAAATAGTGATCGAACAAAAAAGGATAGGCGGCCAGGTGGGATAAGTATGGGATGGGAAGCAAGAGCATGATTGAATTATTTGAGAGGGTAGCATGGGAATAATCGTGGGTGAAAAAAATAATATTCTTATTCGTGGGTGATGATTAGGTGATAAAATAATGTAGGTAGGAAAATAAGATGGAGAACAGCAGTGCTTTATCCTGCTTATCATGGGTTTTACTTTAAATTAAGGTTAAGTTGACTTTGCCCATACTTGCTGAACGATTCGTATTCTCTTATGTAAATGGGTTAAGTCAACCGGGTAGATCTATTTGACCCACTTGAGGTAATTTATTTTATTTATTTTTAATTTTTTAATTGTTTTTTGCTTTGCCTACGGATAAATCTCTTGTTAAATTATTAAAGTAGAAGAAAAATACAAGCAAGGCCATCACCCCAAAACAAGAAAGTGGGGTCCCATGTCCTCAAATACATTCCAAAGTGTCGACCTTTTCTAATCGTCTGCAGTGGGTTCCACCACAACCCCATCATCACCATAATCATCAACGTTGATTTGATCGTCAGCGTTGATCTGATCGAGAACGAGCACCAATCCCATGGCAAACGCGGCGTCGAAGCCGGGCTTGACGCAGAGAGCGAAGACGTCCTTCCCGAGCATCGTGTGCGTGGAGGCGTCAACTTTGCGTTTAATCTCAGCCACTAAATTCTTCTCCGCGTCGAAGATCGTGCAGGACCGCTGCAAGAATGAGCCCTCGATCTGGTACTCCTCGCCTGGGTCTCCCAAAACCTCCACGGTCACTGTGGACCTTCCGATCATGGAAGATCTCCGCACGCTGAAGATGTGCTTCTGGCCGTCCGTTCGCTCCCCCACAAACCCTTCCCACCGTTGATGCAGACTCGGTCGCTGTAAATTATACAGGTTTAGGTCACTGAGTTAGGAAACCGTGTTCATGGACGAGTCACTGAAAATTATTACGTTAAAAAGGAAATAAAGCAAAAAACCATTATTTGATTCGCACGTAATGAATCTATAATTCACTGAGTTCACTCAGTGAGTCAACTCGTCCATAATATTTTCTCATACCTTGCGGCGAACAGTGAGGAGGCAGCGGCCGTTGGGGTCCATGAGAACGAGCTCGCAGCTGTCACGCGCGTCCTGGGCGTACGAGTCGACTCGGAGGACGACCTCGCCTTTGCAGCCATAGACAATGAAGCCGTCGCCGGCGAAGAAGACGGAGGTTTTGGAAACGGTGAGATGGGTCTCTTGTTCATACACGAACTCAGATTCCACAAGTGTCCCGTCTTTCATTTTCGTGTCGTCGATGTTGTTGTCGTTGAAGCTCTTGAAGCTCAGGCTTTGACAGAAAAGAAATGAAGCTCTGGTTTTTTTTTGAAATAATATATGACGTTATGAAGAAAAACTTATTTTGAAGTGAAGAAGGGCTTGTGTATGTGTGTATGTGTGTATGTATATATAAACACTGAGAGGGACAAGGCGAAGGCTTTGGAGCTTTGGATTGGTTTTGCGATGTGCCTCAATGACATCAATATTTACGGCTTATAAATATGGCCAATAGGCTATGGTGATAGGGTCATAATGCATTGTCACTCTCTCTCTCTGCCTTTGTCATGGACAGATAGGCGTCTCTCTCTGTCTCTCTCTCTCACACTGTATCTTTGCTATGGAAAGATAGGACTCTCTCTCTCTCTCACTGTATCTTTGTTGTGGACAGATAGGCGAGCGTAAGACTCGAATACGCATGACTCGGTTCATTTAGTATAAATGAGTCAACAGCTCCCTAATGATGAACGGAGCACTTGGTGTTTAGTGACATATAATCTTAACTGTGTAAGAAAGAAGAAGTCGTGAATTCAGATTTCATTAATCATAGTTTATCCGGAAAAGAAAAAGTAAGTGTCAATGATAAGTAATGTCGACGCAACTATACGGGCCGTAGGCTAAGCCTAATCCTTTTTATTTTAATGTTTCCTTGTATCAGTCGTTGCCATGAGTTGTAATTATACAATTTGTTGCTTTTTTTTCTCTACTTGACAAATTTGGGTGTAATTAGGTAGGTATTAATCTTTTCTTGTAACCCTGTATATCCACAACAAGAAGAATGAAATATCTGAATTTTGGGGCTGATTTGATTATCTGACTTGGTACCAAAACAAAGATCCTATATATGCTTGGATACTTTTTCTTGTTATTCATGCCTTTTGAGTGATTTCACCCATTTGTCATGGCAAAGGACAAGGGGGGGACTAGGGCAGACACTATTCACATGAATAGTGGCTGCCCTTGCAAAAAGCAATGTGTGTTTCCACCCATTTCCATGGCAAGGGGCAAATACTATTCACCTTTTTTTTTAAAAAAAAAACCTAAACAATTCACTTGGAGAATATTTTTATTTATGTTTTATTTTTAGTTATGCTTTGTTTGTGATTTTTTTTTAAAATTATGTTTTGGTTGTGGTTTTTTCTTTTAATTATATTTTGTTTGATGTATGGAATGTGTTGAAAATTTTGTGTAGAAAATGAAAAACAATAGAAGGAGAAGAAATTATATGAGAATTTTGTGTTGAAAGTGAAGAACAATGGTAGGTATTTATAGAAGAAAAAAAAAAGTTCATAAAATTTTGGTGAATTTTAAACAAAATTTTGAATTTTTTTCACATTTTTCTTTGCCCAAAAAAAGCCCAGCCATTGGATTTGGAAAAAAAAAAAAAAAAGCATCAGTGCACCAGAACGCGCCACGTGGCAAAATAAATTTGAATTACTAATGTCAGCAGCCTTCGGGCTAGCCCAGTCTCGTGGGACCCATGGCCTGCCCGGGCTTCACAAGCTCGCTGGAAGCTGCTTTTTGGACTTAGGCCCTTTCGTGCCAGGGCTGAGTGTTGTTGCTGGAATCGCTCTTAGGCCACGTTTGGTGGCTTGGCTTGAACTGAATTGAAGTTGAGTCCAAGCCAGTCCATATGAGCACCTCTATATAGAACTTGTGTGTCCAATTTAATAAGTCCAATCCCATTATACCAAACAACAATCATTCGTTTGGTTCATGAAAAATGGAGCTTGGGAATGATTTCCCATATTCGGACCTATATTCATCATGGGGCATAAGGATAATTGACTTTGTTAAACCCTTTATTGTGACCTGCAGTAGCACTTGATTAGTCCAAAGAAACCAGAATCAAAATTTATAAAAAAGAATAATTTATCAAACAGGAGCACATATTAGAGACTGAAGAACTGCCGTTATATTCCATTGAAGCGTTGCCAATCTTGAATATTGATTAGCTTATTGTGGATTGAATATTTGTACTAACAAACATGTCTTGTAGCTCTTACTTCCACCAATGATCGATTCGTTTCAAAACAGTGAGGCCCATAAACTCTGTAGTTTGTGTATGGAGCATGTGCTGGTTTCTTGACAGCTTGTGAAAATCAATTCTGGACATTATAACGTATAATTTTGTGTTTTTTTCTGCTAAACAAATATTTGATAGCCTAATCTTGCTCCAGGGAGAACGATATCGATGTATAGATCACCCAATCAACGTAGCTTTTAACCCTCAACCGAGATCTATGCCCACCATTCAATTTCAATATAGCTTTAAGGGTTTTCAACTTGTTGCTTTTGTTCTTGTATGATTCTGTCCACCATTTTTTTTGGCCACTAGTTATGCATATGATATCAGTTTATTGTCGACATATACACAAGCGTATGTGACTTTGTATTATTGTGCTTCAATCTAATATGAGCTGATATTGATCTTTACTTTGTTTGTTTTCCAAGTCATTTCCCTTTCTGCATTCTCCTTGGTTTCATTTATCTTGTTTTACTTTAACTTTTGCAAAAGATGTCAGAGGTAGGTCTAGGACTAATATGAAAGCAAAATTCCTACTCTAAACCCTAGTAGGCTTCGACCCAAAAAAAAACCCTAGTAGGCACCACTCACTGCCATGGGCCATGAGCCTTTGTTTCCACCTGAACCAACTTCTCGGTTGTTAATACGTCTTCATCACTGTACTTCAAACGAACATTGCAAGGTAAAATATGAGTTGGCTCAAGAACCCTCATGGTCAAAACCGTGGTCGACCATCAATTGACAAAATTCTGGTTGCATTTCTAACATTCAAACAGAAGAAACTAGTAACATCCAGATTTCAGTCAGTGTTGTTCTGGATCGAGATGTAAAATTAACATTGATTTTTTTTATAGCACTAATGGATGCTATTTTCTGGGCTAGATTTTTGTTTCTTATGTCAATCTGATTGAAACAAATATATATATATATATATATATATATAATATCAATTGGGACAGATTTACAGCCTCTAAAAGTTTCAGTATTTCTGAGATGGACGTTTTTCTGATCGTCGACAAAAACTGGTTGAGTTTGGTCTGGATTTCGATTTAAAACCGAAAGTTACAATCATCCAATTATTGTAACAGTACTACAGTTTTCACTCATTTTCAAATCCAAATCACTTTTTTTTTTTATTGGTTCATATCCAAGTAATTAATTGAATCAATAAAACTAATACATGTTATGAAAAAAAAATACTTGAAGACAAGAACAGGTTGAGTTAGACAAGGACGCCGTGCCCGTGGCAGGTGAACTCTTCGTCTCTCTCTCTCTCTCTCTCTCTCTCTCTCTCTCTCTCTCTCTCTCTCTCTCTCTCTCATTTGTTAAACTCTTTCATTCTTTTCATTTTTGAAGTTGTAAGGAAGCTCAATATACATAAGAAATTATAACATAGTTAAGGCTGCCATGAGAAGTATAGGGTGTCTGGAGACGCAATTGGATGTAAATAGAATCCCAATCAACTTGTACTGACATGAAGCATATATCGAAACAGGTCAATTTCGTTTGATTTATACCATGACATCCAATCAACTCAAACCAATCCATACCCAGCGAGCAACATCTATCCTTAATCATTTTGGTTGCCCGATTGGGACAATTGCCACCCCGCGCAAGCATATCTGGATCAGATGCTGTTTTTGCAAACCAACCACAACTAGAAAGAGAAATGAGAGAAAAAGAAAGAAGCTACAATTTTTTTTCAGCAAAATGAAATGGGAGGAATTGAGATTTGCCTGGGATTAGTTTAATTAGTCAATGCTTAGCAAATCAGACATATATGCTTAGTTGATAGGTTAAGCATACATGCTGCGGTGGAAAGTTCAAGCACGATTTGTCACATCCATCACAAGGTTATGTGTGATATTTGTCTTCACCACAGGTGCGAAACAGACATACCCACAATCATGCTCTTGCTAAATTACAAGGGAACACGAGCAGGTGCAAAAGATCCTCCTAGCCTAGTCAAAATAAACCGAGATCGACCAGCATGTAGAATCATAAAATTAGATGATTTCATTCGTTGGATTTAGATGAGTAGTATAGTCACGTTTAGGGGTCGTTTGGTACGAGCATGACATACGGGATTAACTGCAATGTATGGCCTCCATCAAAATTTGGTTTTTATTTAGATTTCATCGTTAAGATGATTAATGAAGGTTTTTTTTCTTAATACATTATCTAGGCTTTTCTATTTTACTATTCTGTTTGGAATTATTTGTCATCTTATTTCATTGTTTAAAGTCGATGCGTCTTAATAAATGTCTAGTTCCGTCCTTACTATTACTCCTTCACGCGTATTAAACAACCATCTTGCTTGCGCTCCAATGTCAACATCATCGCCAGTTGACAGGTACTTACCGTGAACACCAAGCACAGGTCACCCTTGCTGCCCTGTTCTTCCTCACTCACAATTGGAGATGGATTCTCTTTGTCCTTGCAATGCATTTGTTATTTTAGTTAGTACGAGATTACAGAGAGCATTCTTATTAATTACAATATATTGGGAATCAATTAATTTTGATAATTTTCGTGGATAATGTAAATGTTATTCCTCTCTTTAATAAAACATATGACTTTTTAAGTGAATTATTATTAAAGGAATTACTTATACTCAAAATTTGATCTTTGTGTTAAAGAATGCAAGTTTCACGTTGAAAATTGACAACATATAAATACAATATATAATAATATAACCGATTTCATTATTAATTTTATCGATACTTTTTATGATAAAACCTCACGCGAACTAATTAGAATTGAAGGTTTGATTATTAGCTTTCTCGCACTGTTAGCTTTCCAAATTCTGCAATGTATCAAGCCACCATTGCCTTGTAATGAAACACAGTATGCCATGAACGCAACCAATAATAGTTTGCATTTTACTCCTTTTTCACTTTTAAATTTTTTACGTTGGCTCAAAATGCTTCTCAGACGGATAAGATTCCGGTTTGCATGCAATCAACCTTTAAAGAAAGGTCACGTCACACTTTTATTGGGGTTCTAAAACTAAAGAAAACCCCTTTGCTTTTGCTTTAACAATTATTGTCTGCATATATGTTCACATGGTCTTAATGGAAATTGTAAAGAGTAAAGTTGAGACCATATTGATTTATTTATGCATGTTGCTTTACAATAATAATTAAGGCACATAATTTGTTTTGCACATGAATATTTTCCGTACAAAATAGATAGGGTTAACAGATTTTGCGATTTTGGACCAACCCATTTGGATCGTGCATATCTTTTGAAAAGCATGCTGCAATTACATATTTCTTTGGTGATACGTCGATATATTTGTTTGTTTTTTTTTTTGTGGTCGAAATCTTATATCATTTTATTAAAACGCTAAATAGGTAAGTGTATAAAGCACAAACCAATAGCACAATAAAATCATAACACAACGGGAAAAGAACATCTAAACTTAAACTAAGTCTAGAACAAAGTTCGCAAACCCATCACAATAACCAAAAAACTCAAAATAAGACAATACACATAGTCCAGTGACCCACCCCAAATACAATCAGAGCCCAAAAATAAGCATACCAGTTCACACCCAAAACTAGAATCTTGGCAAACCTTAACCTAAGCACACAAAAGCCGCCGCTGTCAACAAGATGACAGGGAGCGCACCAACGCTGTAGAAAGTGAAAGGAGACATCACCACCGCACAAAGCCATATCAACTCAATGACATCCACCCATGACTCACCAATTCCACCAAGCTTGAACCCACCTATGCCCACAGAGAATGCAGCAACCAATCAAAGCAAGACCAAGGGAAATTAAAACTTGAAGTCCAAAGAATCAAGAGAGTGGAAGAAGTTGGTGCAATGTCACATCCCGGATCTGTTCTGTCATAGCACGATATTGTCCGTTTTGGGCCCCCGCCCTCACGGTTATGTTTCTGAAAATTCACGAGAAACTTCCCAGTGGGTCACCCATCTTGGGATTGCTCTAGCCCAAACTTGCTTAACTTCAGAGTTCCCTTGAAATCCAAAGCCAGTGAGCTCCCAAAAGGTCTCGTGCTAGATAGAGGTGAGTATGTACATATAAGGCACATCACCCCATCTCCGTTGGTCGATGTGGGATGTTACATCCAAGCACCATAGTAAGAGCTCTATACACTTTCCAATGGGAACGCGAGAGATCGAGTTTTGGATTAACTGCTATAACCTCCAGAAGAGGCCAGATCGAAGAGGGACAAACGAAATCCAATGGGAAGATAGATCAGGGTCATCTTCCTTGTCTTCAATGGATTTAGGATGGTCTACATAATTTTCAAATGCTTTATCATCCTTTCCCAACAACTTACATTCATTTTCACTCTGCTCATGAGCGCTGTCAACAAAATCAGGGTCATCTTCCTTGTCTTCTTCTTTAGTGTCTTCATTCCTGTCTTCCACATCAGTCTCACATATATCAGCTCTATTACCCTCATTGTTCAGGGGCCCATCATCATCACTTGAATTCCAGTCTTAAACTGTGCAACCAGACCCATGATCCTCAGTAAAAGGCATCCCCTCTTTATCATTGTTCAATGGCCTACTTCCTTCAGTAAAAGCCCCATTTTCATCATTGTTTAGTGACCCAATATCCTCAGTAACAGGCCCAATATTCTTATTCAAAGCCACACCTTCCTCTTCACTATCCTCATTCAAAGCCAAAACTTCCTCTTCACTATCCTCATTTAAAGCCACACTTACCTCTTCACAATCCTCATTCACTGTAACATCTTCCTCTTCGGTGTGTTGTGCATAAATTAGCACCACTCTCTGATAAGAAAGTGGTACCTTATCACACAAACTTAACAGCTCACCATCTGTGTCTATATCCACTAACTCATCATTTACTACTCCTTTAAATGATACTTTCCCCATGTGCCCAAGCAGTTTCATTTGCTCCCATATCTCTAACATATTTATATACTCTACAAGACAGCAATCCAAATATCCTATAGACCTTCAGTATAACACCACTGTGTTGTGTTTGTTTTTCACAATTCTACCACCATGGTGCACTTCAAAAGTCACCAACTCTTTGCCCTCTACACATAAACAAAAAATGTTTATCTTTAAGAACTACAAACTAGTATTCTAAGCCAATCATTAAAAGAAAGACAACAAACATGGTTCGATTAACGTATTGAAAGCCAACTACAAGAAAACAAAAAACATGACCACATCAAGAAAGGTATACTGCATTCGAACCCACTCTCCCGATAGCATATAACACAAAAAGACCTAAAGACTATCCATTTCTACACAACGCGCATCACTATCAGGTCAAGATTCTTTTCCACATAACAGGACAAGATTCCTTTTCAGAAAACAGGTCCCTTTTTAGAAGAATCACTTACCCTACATAGGGTGCGCTTCTCTTGCTTCTCGCCAAACGGGCATCATCGTTGAGTCGCGTCGCTTCTTCTTGCCTTCAAGATTTCGAAACCAACTCACAGCACTCTCCTTCTCTCGATCGTGTGCTCAAACCCTAGATCTAAAATCCCTAAATCTCAATTTTCCCCCCCAAGCTGATTTCTTTTTTTCAATTTTGAGTTTTTAGAGATTCCTTATCGATAGTGGTTGTTTTGTTAGAGATGGGGTCCACAAATCCACATCAACAGGCCCAACGATAGTTTTATCTTCTTAGTTGTTATAGGTGGGGTCCACAAGTACATGTCACAACCTCAACTTGGTGGGAAAATCCCAGCTCAGTTGAATTGACCAATATACCCCTGCTACATCATCATTTTAACGGAACTTGGGATAGCGTTGACGGAAAGTGGTTAAGTGATACATGAAATCTTGATTGAGGGGACAAAATGGGTCACATTAACTTTGAGAGAATTAAATAGGAATTGACCAATGTTTTAAAGGGCACTGTAGTACTTAAGTCTTTAAAAAATTATTCATTATGCCCGAGTCCTTCAAACTTTTCTTGCTTTTATCGTCCGTTATTTGCCCTCAATTACCATTTTCAAATCAGCCTTCATAATTGAACCGTCAAACAATCCTATCAATTTTGTGGTTCACATTCAATGATATATGGTATTGACTTTTGGAAATATATTCAACTTATTGGGTGGCCAGTTTCATCTTAGAGTTGCAAGTCATACAACCCAGGTTACAAGTTATCTACCTGCAAACAAAACTAAATCTGGAAAATTTAGAAAATTTGTTAGAAAAGTCGAAACAAAACAAAACTTATTGGGTGGCATTCAGCCGATTCAAAGTTTACGAATTTTCTAGTCTTGGATTGTATTTTTGCTGATTGTTCTAGTCTGATTTTACGCACTGATTTGTTAGCATGTATGGTACTCTTTCTTGAATTCCGAACTTCTATATTTAGCGTCAACGTATTTACACACATTTATTAAAAAAAAAATAACCATTAAATTAATCTAATGATTTTTTATCAGTCCACATCAGCATAATTGTATTAAACTAAACATCACCTTTTGCACCTAATTCTTTAGCCTAACACCAGATCCGCTTCTTTCCCTCTCTCCCTTGTTGAACTTTTTTTATTTTTTTTCGGGGTCGAAATGATGTCATTGAACAACTCAAACGGGAAGGGGCAATATAGAGACAAGAGCAAAGGAATACAAACAGAGTTGGATAAAGAAACAGCTAGAACTCAAACACAAGCCTCGAACACAGCTCCTAACCCAAACAAAATTGAACTAATTAATAGTGGGGCATGGAAGCCCATCAGAAACAAGGACACACATCAGAGACGGAGGTGGTCAGTTGACTCAACTTTCCAGTTCCACCACTCTTGCACCTTTCGATGTTGCGACGTGGGCAACTCAATTCCTTTTGCGGGGGATCCAGTTCCATTCGATATGGGGGAAAGCATACGAGACCTTCCTAATCTCCTGAATGAGGGGATAGATTGTCCAGATTCTATTGCCAACAGCCCCCTTAGATCCCATCACACAAAACCTTAGAGTCAATTTCAAAAGACACACGATCAAATTTCATTAGTTTTGCTAACGCGAAAGCATGGAGAGCGCAGCCAACTCCTCCTCCCTTGTTAAAACTACAGATAATCGTATATGACTTGAAATTACAGACTTTTCACCAATACAAAACTCAAATATGAATTGGCAGACCAAAAAATGAGAGAAAAATTGAATTAGATTGATAGGTAATTCATTATTTCTTTAATGCCCAATTAAATTAGAAGATGTGTTGAATTTTTGGGACAATTGAATAAATTGGGTTTATTGGCTAATTTCTTTACTGTCTGATACTAAATGCGGCAACTGAAACTCTATAAAAGTCTAAAAGAGTTTAAATACTCTTAAATACTCTTTAAAAGTCTAAATTGAATACTTCCAGACTTTTAAACTCTATAAAAGTCACTAAAAGTTTGAATTGGATACAACCCCCTAAATGCGGCAACTCAAACTCAAAATCCTTCTTTTTTATCCCGATATTTTATTCCATATAGTTTTATCCAAAAAAAGTTTTAACGAGGCCTTATGATGCATGCTGACTCTATTGTTATTAATTTTTAATTATTCACGTTCTCTTATTTAAAATTAGTTGAGTCAACCTAACAATTCTTCAAGTCCTCATTCATAACCCCACATGATTTTTTGAGAAAGGTATACATTTTTCTTCTATTTCTCTTTATCTTCTAAGGAAAAAAAAACAAGTGAGATGACATAAATTTATACATAATCTCATTTTTTTTAAAATTATCAAAGTACAAGAAAATACAAGAAAGATCTACGCCCAATCCAAGAGGTCCCCAGTCCGCCAAACACTCCCAATGTTCAGCTGTCAAACCAGTCCAAAAACCCCCCGACACATTCCAAATCAAACCGAGCCAGCCACACTTTGCAGTCGCTACCCCTTTCTAACCCTCTGCGGTGGGGTCCATCTCAATACCATCATCCCCATAATCATCACCGTTGATCTGATCAAGGACGAGCACCAATCCCATCGCAAAGGCCCCATCAAACCCGGGCTTGATGCAGAGAGAGAAAACGTCCTTCCCAAGCACCACGTGGGTGGAAGCATCCACTTTGCGTCGAATCTCAGCCACTGATTCCTTCTCCGCATTGAAGATCGTGCAGCATCTCTGCGCAAATGAGCCCTCGATCTGGTACTCCTCGCCTGGGTCTCCGTACACCTCCACGGTCATGCTGGACCGTCCGATTATGGACGACCTTCGCACGCTGAAGATGGGCTTCTGGCCGTCCGTTCTCTCCCCCTCAAACCCTTCCCACCGTTGATGCAGACTCGGCCTCTGTTAATCAACATAAAGCACGCATTAGATTCCGGGTTAACTCACCGAGTGTTCGAAAATCGTTTCAATGGACAGGGCATTCAAATAAGCAGCCGAAAATGGAAATTATTTAAAACCCATTACTGGAAATGGAAAGCAAAACGCTTTCCAGTGCACGTGCGCAGGGCGCAGAAACGAAATCTGTAAACTCGCTGAGTTGACTCAGTGAAATACTCTTTTTTTCTTTACCTTGCGGCGTACGGTGAGGAGGCAGCGGCCGTGGGCGTCCATGAGGACGACTTCGCTTCTGTCGCGCGGGTCGGGGCCGTACGAGTCGACTCGGAAGACGAGTTGGCCCTTGCAGTCGTAGACAGTGAAGCCATCGCCGGGGAAGAAGAGGCAGGTTTTGCAAACGGTGAGGAGGGTCTCTTGATCAAATACGAACCTAGAATTCTCAAGCAACCCCTCTTTCATTTTATCAAACAGTAAATGAAGAGCTCTCTCTCTCTCTCTTTTCTTTTTTTTTTCGGGGGGTCTTTGAGATTGTTGATCTGAATCTGAGAGCGGGGAAATAAATATGGACGCTGTGGAAGAAAGAAATATTGATGGCGTTGAAGTGAAGGGAAGACTGAGATATGCGTTGAAGTGAAAGGGACACGGTGAGAACTCGGAGCTTTTGGTTTTTTTTTTGAGATGTGCGTTAATTTGCATTAATTAATTATGGCCATGGGCCTATTGGAATGGGTATGAGTGCATGGCCAGTTGGTCACTGGGGTTTGGTTGGTGTGGTCACTGTTTTTCTCTCCAAGAATATGGAAGGCTATTTATCGCTTTATCCGAAATCTTAAGTTTGATTTCTTTTTTTTATTATCAGTTTGTTTTTGCTAAAGTTAAGGCGAGGAGGGGAATTTTCTCACACACATTATCAATGTGTAATGAAAATTTGAATATGATATCACAAATAAAGATTATTTTTCACTAAACTAGACCTTATTCGGAAATTTTCTCAAACACACTATCAATATCTCATGAATGTTAAAATGTATGGAATGGAAGGCTATAAATATACCTATACTGGACAGTTGGATGAATGAGATGGGAGAGACTCGAATACGTATGACTCAGCTACTTTTAGCGTAACTGAGTTGACTGGGTTTAACTCGGGCGAGTTTGCCTGTTGGGACTTGGGATATGTGAGACTGCAGACTGACAGTATTGCCCGCCACTCGAGTTGCTGACATTTCGTTGTGCGTTTTGTGCGTGTCATAAGGAAAGGAGAAGGATGACCATAAACATTTTGTTTGCTGATGCAAGCGTTTCGACAATTGTCCAGTCAAACCAGAAAAATCAGTGTGATTTTTACCTTCAAGTTTAAAAAGGAGAATTACCAATGATGAATATTTTCCAAAAAGAGTAATTCAAACTGCGTCTTCAACTTTCAGTTATTACATTTTAATATTTTTCACCTTTTTGTTTTTTCTTCCGCATGTGTACTCAAGTTTAATTTGTTGGCGTGACTTGTGGATATTGACTTACTTTCCTTACACACCAAGAATTCCTATTATAATTGTAATTGATTTACTTTAATTTCTGATTTCCTACTGCAAATAGATTTAGGAATTTATTATTTACTTGCCTATTCAGGTTTCGTTGTATTATAAATATGACCTCCTACAAGGAGAAGAACACACAGAAAATTCCCACAAACAAATATTCTCTCATAGTTTTAATATTTTAGCATGGTATCAGAGCCTAGTTCGATCTAGGGACCTGTGCTTGTGTTCTTCTTAAAATTTAAGTGCTCTTCTCCCCCCTTGAGAGGGGGGGAGGGGGAGTGAAAGGAATATGTTTATTGACCTATCCCAATTACCTTGACATATTTCCATGAAGATGTTGCTTATTTCTTGACTCCGACGACCCCTTCTCTTCAAGGGGAGAGGAAGATTGAAGAGAAGTTGTGTCTGAGTGAATTAGCTAAAGTTTATATGGAAGAGAAGTTGTGTCTGAGTGAATCACCCGTGGTTCTTATTCATGGAATTTACGACAGCCCCTGCCGTGGTCTTGCGCAGCAGCAATAGTGTGTCATTGACGGCAATCATGCGACAATGGAGAGTCAGTGATGCCCTGAGAATTTTCAAATGAGACGGGCTATATTTAGCTTAGGAGTGGGTTGTTAGAAATGAAAAGAGGAAGCACCTCAAAAAGGAGAACCTCTTTTTTTGGATATAACAAAATGTGAGAGGAGGCATGTGCCTGCACCCTGGCATGTACTTCCTTCATCTCTGGTGGTCGGCAAACCGAGTGAGAAGCTTGGATTTTTTTTTTTAAGGGATAATATATGGAACAAATGATTGAAAAATTAAATAGAGTTAACTAAAATTTATCTGCCACATAAATTCACCCAAAACTGATGCACCCAACATGATTAGGCATGCCTTTCAAATATGAGATCAACTTGTATGTCACGGAATAAAATTTTTAGTATCTTCAATTAATCACATTCTATAATGGGAAAAATTATCACGCATAATTAGATATAATTGATTAGAGATAAAAAACAATGATATCTCATTATATACAAAATTATCTCCCAAGATATGGCTAGGGTGATAAGAGAGCAAAATAAAAATAAAAGGGCACTATTTGTAGCAATGATCCCTTAACTATACTCGTAGTTACATTTTGGTCACTTAACTCAAATAGTTGCAAAGGTCACTCAATTTGGGTGTTGTGTTGCATCATTAGTCCCTAATGTCAAGTCTCTCTAACAGTAGGGACTAATGGTGCAACACAATACCCAATTGAGTGACCTCTATAACTATTTTTTGGAGTTTAGTGACCAAAATGTAACTCCAAGTATAATTTAGAGATCATTACTACAAATAATCCTAACTAAAAAGTCACATTTGCCCATCAATAATCTAAGTGATGCTTGTCACGTCATCATTTTAAACAGAAAAAGTCACAAATTTGACGGTAGAGACTAATGATACAATATAATACCCAATTGAGTGACCTTTACAACTAATATTTAAGTTTAGTGATCAAAATATAATTTCGAATATAATTAAAGGACCATTACAACAAATAACCCAAATAAAAAGTATGTGTAGGTGTCTCATCCCACTTCTTTAGCAGCTCGACTAAACGTTTAGCTCATTCCAATTTAAAATCATGGGTACGTCGCTAAACATGAACAAAGCATATAAACAAAGAAAGAAAAGACGCGTTGCTCTCGTGGGACAATGCCACTTTTGGCATTGGATTTTGGGAAAGCCCTTCAGTTATATGGATGGAGTTTATGGATCAATCTATCCCCGCAACCTTGATGTCACCAACAATATGAAACAAGAAGATAACGATGTTACAACTTTTTTAAAGTATAAGCATATCGGTACCTTTTAACCTACTCCAGATAAACTTTCAAAATATTTATATGGTAATGCATTTATCATAATGCTTTATGCCCGCCAGTCTAATCTTGATGGATTTGGCATCAATAGAAACTGAAAGTTTTGAAATTTTATTCCTTTGTTCTTTTATGAGTCTTTCTACACACCACCTTTTTCTCAGTTGTTAAAAGCGAAGTGCATGTTTGGAATTGCTTTTGAAACGGTTAAAAGTGCTTTATAACAATGTTTGGCAACAAAACTTATAAGTATTTTTGGGTCACAAAAGAGCTTCACGTCGGTTACTCCTTTAAGTACTTCCTACGTAAGCAATCCTAAACGGATCCCTTATTATATTTCAATCTAACATGAGTTGATATATATTTTTATTTTTGGCTTTATTGGTTTTTGTCCAAGATTGGTTTGCATTTCTTCATGGTTTTATTTTTGTTCATCTAAAAAATGAAATGGGGATGAGTTGGGCCCTTTCATTGTGCAGGCTACTACTAAGTGAAACACGCTTTAAGGTTGAAAAGTTAAATTCGATTGTCACATCCCTTTTGCCAAAGTTGTGATCTGATCTGATCTTGTCTTCGCTGCCGGTGCGAAATAAGGCATATGGGAATCGAATTCATAAGCACTGCTCAACTACCATGGGCCCTAGTTGAGTTGTTTCCACCTAAACCCACCAACACCTTGAAGGGGCTTTGCCTGTTGCATCTTTTTTACTTTACTCAAAAGGGTATTATTATCACTAGGTGCAACCAGTCTCATAGTCAAAACCGTGGTCGACCGACCACCAGTTCACAAAATTGTGGTCACCTTTTTAACACTCGAACAAGAGAGAATAAAACCAAGATTCTGTCGGCAACAACTGTTGTAGTTCCACATGTAAAATTCTCTATTTATTCAATCATGACTCGTAGTTTAAGCGATTAAAAGTATTTACTCCTGCATTCAAATCGATATGTTCGATTTCTCTCTAAATCTCCATTATATAAAAGAAAAGAAAAAATATTCTCTATTCATATTTTATGCGATCACTTCATTTTATGGCATATTTACTAACCTGAAATGCGAGGAGTGAGAATAGGAGTTCGTCGACGTGGACACGGGAGGGGGTGGCTTTATATGCTATAAGTGGATTCGTGTGTTGAGAACAAGCACTGCCTTTGCCTTTACTCTTGTGGTTAAGTGCTTGTACGATCCCACACAAGGTCAAGGGGTCGATTAAGGCGGTGGTGGTTTATGGTGGTGGTGATATTGGTGGTTGATTATCTTAAATTCC
Organism: Prunus persica; assembly: GCF_000346465.2. Taxonomy (NCBI): domain Eukaryota; kingdom Viridiplantae; phylum Streptophyta; class Magnoliopsida; order Rosales; family Rosaceae; genus Prunus; species Prunus persica. Next base: position 6,452,298 of record NC_034011.1, read on the forward strand.
AAATTATGAGGTATTCTAAAATACCTCTGTTTTTAAATACACCTGGATTTGCATTTTTCCTATTTACTATTTGATAAGTTTAACCCAAATGTCAATTGCATTCTTAATTTTGAGAGTCCTTTTGTTGTTTCACTCATTTACAAATTCTATTGATTGAAATAAAATGAACCTGACATATATCATCGAAATACTTGGAATATGTTATCATGGAAATTAAAAAGTTTTGGCTCGATTTAGGTTGATTTGGTTTCGAGTCCAAATCGAGCAACAAACCACAATAGTCGATTTGTACAAAATCAAAATCAAAACCGAGTCAAAGGTGTAAATAACCAACTAACTAAATCGTTTCATTGATAAGTTGGTTTGGTTTCGGCTTGGGCTGACTTCAATTTGATCATTTTTTCATAAATAAACAACATTTTAGGCCCAAAATTTGAATTGAAATTGCCAAAATATGGTTTCATGCCAATTCATATTTCGTATCCATGATGTTATGGGTTGTAAGTTGTACTTTAACTTTTCACATGAACAAATTTGAATGTAAATAGTCCTTGATTGTGTAAGGAAGGTATATTGAATATCATTGGTTGTTAAAAGAAATATATTAAAAGTTTGTATGTCATTTAGAAAGTCATTAGGGACTTATAAGTTACAAACTCTCTGCTATTTAAAACGTATATGGATTGTTATGGTGATGATTTAGCAAATTTGATTATGTTAATTGTAACCATGGTTGGATAGTAAAAATGTGCATATAAATGCGTCAATAGATGGCCAGAACACATCAAAGAAGAAAGAGAGCAAGCAATATGTATGTAAATTTCCAACCAAACAGCAGAAGCAAGCAATGTGTAGACAGTGTTTGTAGCCCAGATGACAAAAAATAGGAGAGATAATGAACCACTAACAGATTGCATTGATTGAAGGTCATGTAGCTTGGCCCATATCCAAATGGCCGAACTGTGCACAAATTTATAAGTTCATTTGTTTTGCAGAAATGGCACCGACCTTCTTCCTAGCCTTGTGGATAAATGCGCTTGCATGAAACCGCAAGGTCTCGGGTTCGAAGGCTGGTAATGATATGATGCTCCTAGTGATGGCCCTCACTATAGAATTCTCAGTGATGATCCCAAAAGAACTTTGGTCCAAATGAGGTATTTTAAAATACCTCTGTTTTTATACTCATTTACTTGGTGAAAGGTTAGACCAATTGCATTCAAATAAAACAATAGAGGCTTTTGTTATTTATTTTTATTTGTATACATTGAAAGAGAAATTCCTCTATCTTGGCGAAATATATATATATAATCTTCTATATATCCCTAAATTTTTTTTGAAACCCAACAATCTTCTTTCCCTATCCAAATTCCAATACCAAATGTTCTTCCTTTCATGTATGGTTTAGGGTTTTTACCAAATCTAGAATGATTGTGCGTCTCTTTCTATCTATAAAATAATGTTCTTTAATCTTCTAAAAGATAATGTAAGGGGAATGCTAACATCATTCCTTCTAATCTTCTCCTCTGCCATTCTGCATTCTTTGATGATTTGTGGTGGGACTTAAATGTTTAATGAATTGTGATTTGATCCATTTTTTATATTTTTAGGATTTGTGAATTAAATACAATTATAAGTACTGGTTATAAATTGGTATATTAAGTTGCAGTTAGTAAGGAGCTTGTAGCTCAAGTAGTAAAGAGCATTTACCCATACACCATTGGTCCTAAAATCGATTTCTTCCTCCTCTAATATTACTTATATAAATATAAATATAAACATATCAAAAAAGTTGCGGTTAACTCAACCATGTATCTTTTGAGATAAAATACCACATGGAGCTGGAGGTTCACAAGGCCTAACCCAACTTTGTATTGGACCTAGAGATGGAGTTGTTGACAATTAGTAAGGAGTTAAGAGGACATGTGACTCAACAATATATGTCATCCAAGAATTCAGTAGATGTTCCTATGGAGAATCAACGCGGTTATATACAAGTCTAAAATTGAATAATATGATTGAAACCAATAAGTTATGCCTATTTATTTGATTTACTATTCCTAAAAAGTAATACTTCACCACTTATTTTAAAGAGATTCACTCCATGAAATTATCATTTGCATTGGCTTGTCTTGTGTTGGAATTACTAGAGATATAGTATCTTTAGTTTTACAAACGAAAATAATTGAAAATGAAATTGGTGGTCATTAGTGATGGGAATGGGCTGGTTAGGAATTGGGTATGGAAATACCATTCCCAATCGCTTGTATGAAATTTCGATGAAAACTACATAGAGAACCCAAAGAGTTTCTGCGACTTATTCCAAACATAAAGAAGCCGTCAAAAGGATGGTTGTGGAAATCCGACGCCGAAGTGCAGGCGGAGATCTAATGCCGAGACACAACCATCTGTGATGATTGGGGGAAAATTATAACAAAACGAAAACAAATAGGGAAAACCTTCTGTCTTTGAAAATTTTGTTTGGTTCAGTTTGTCTAAATAAAGCTTTACAAAGTTTAGGGTAACTTTTTAATTGTTATATTGTATTGTATTATATTATATATTTATTAATTAAAAACAAATGCATCATTTATCGGACTAAATTCAAAAATAGGGATAACAATATCATCACTTATCGCCCGGGCAGTGTGTATTTTGTGTAGACTGTGTGCAGCCCAAATGACAAAAAATAAGGGAGATAATGGACCACTAGCATATTACAGTGAAAGTCATGTAGCTTGGCCCGTATCCAAATGGCTGAAATGTGAACAACAACTTATAATGCATTTGTTTTGCAAAATTGGCACCGACCTTCTTCATAGCCTTGTGGTTAAGTGCGCTTGCATGAAACCTAAAGGTCTAAGGTTCGAAGGCTGGTATTGAAGATGATGGTGATGTGATGATGATGATGATCAGTGTTCATCCCAAAACAACTATGGTCCAAATGAGGTATTTTAAAATACCTCTGTTTTTATACTCATTTACTTTGTGAAAGGTTAGAGCAATTGCATTCTAATAAGGCTTATTATCACAAAACCTCTATGAGGTTTGTGAAACTATCATATTGCGTTCTTTATGTATTTTTTTTTTTGTTGTCATTTATGGTCCTTAAGGTTAATAAGTGTCCTCACAAATAGTCTTTGTCGTTAGATTCCGTCAAAAAGTCTGTTAAATTGATGATGTGGCACATATATGGATCCCACATATCCAATAATGGGAGCATTTTTGCTCACCACTTTAACCTAAGATGTACCCTCACCACCCTTCCCAAAAGGTGACACATGTCCATGAGTTTAACTATAGTTAATTTTTACTTTTTATTATGTTTGATGACATTATTATGAGAGAGAAACAATGCTTTAATAAGATTTTTCCCGATTTACCATTATTCTATTAATTAACTCAACAAACTTTCCACTTTTATATTAATTACCAATTAAGCTAATAACAACCCGAATAATTAACAACAGCAGAACAGTCATTACTTAAATAAATAAAAATTAACAGTCTTCCACTTCCCATGAATCTGTTGGCATCCCAATCTTAACGAAGGACATGAATTGTTAAATTCGAATTTGGCCTTGATACTCAGAAAACTAAATAAAACAAAGCAAATTTATAATTGAAAAAAAAAAAAAACAATACATAGACGATACCTATCTTTTGCTTGAACAAAGAAAAGAAGTCTATTGAGCAGAGTTCACATATAAGCACCCAAATTGTGGATAATCAAGAAACTAGAAATTCTCAATTCAAGGGACTTCTAGTAACGTATGCCTTTTCAGTTTTCATTGTTTTGATTTATTTTTAAATTAAATTAATCAAGAAAAGTGGAAAGTTCGTTGGGTTAATTAATAGAATAAGGCTAAATTAGGAAAAATCTTATTAAATCATCGTTTCTCTCTCATAATAATGTCATCAAACAAATAAAAAATAAAGAGTTAACTATAGTTAAATTCATGGACATGTGTCACCTTTTGGAAAGGGTGGTGAGGATACACCTTGAGTTAAAGTGGTGAGCAAAAATGACGCCACATGGATTAAATAAAAAATACATTAAAAAAAAATTTCAAATTATAAACCATAAAAAAAAATTTTAATTTTAAATTTATAAATTTTAAATAAATAAAAAAAATCACCACCTCCACCATTGCACCAAACCCCCCACATCCTTCGTCCAAAAAAATAACCCCCCCTATATCCAGCCTTCTCCATGTCCCAACCTGCTATCCCAAACCAACAGCCAATCCAAACCTTGATATGCCAGGAACCTCACCCACTGCCTGTCTAATCCCACCACCAAAGACCAAAAGTGGATGGTGGTTAGTGAAGGGCCAAATGACTGGGTTGGGTGGGCTTAGTGGTTGTCTGGGTTTACTTGGCCGGGGGGGGGGGGGGGGGCGGGGGGTGGGGGAATCACACCTGGAGACTGGTATTGTACCCTTTGGGAGAGGAGTACCAGGTGGAATCCGTGACACCAGGGGCTCCCGTCTGATAAACTAGTTGGTGATGATCCTGCTTACTAACGACTTGAATGGTATGTGGAACGAAATGATGTTCACTCTCACGAGTAGTGAGCACATGCCCTTGCGCCTAGAGGAGGCATCTAAT